>NW_017670709.1:35809-96613 GCF_001879085.1 Nicotiana attenuata | reverse complement strand
ACCCTCGGATTCAAGCCTAAGAACATCTAAATTTCCAAATTTCACAAACGACGCCAAAACCTATCAAATCACGTTCGAATGACCCCAAATTTTGCACACACGTCAAAAATGACACTAGGAACCTACTCCAACTTCTGAAATTCCATTCCGACCCCGATATCAAATTTTTGACTGCCAACCAAAATCGCTAAATTTCTAACTTTCGCCAATTCATGCCTAATTCTACCACAGACCTCCAAATCACATTCCGTACGCGCTCCTAAGTCCAAAATCACCTAACGGAGCTAACAGAACCATCAAAATTCAAATTCGAGGTCGTTTACTCATAAGTCAACATCCGGTCAACTTTCCCAACTTAAGCCTTCTCAAAAGAGACTAAGTGTCTCAATTCAGTCCAAAATCACTCCGAACCCGAACCAACTAGCGCGATACGATCAAACATAGCTGAAGAACACAAAAGGAAGCAGAAATGGGGGAAACGGGGCTATAACTCACGAAACGACTGGTCGGATCGTTACATTTAATTTATCTCTTTATATATATACCTAATTATGTTTATGTAATATCTTTATAAAACATCTTAACTTTGGCGTATAATTTTGATAAATTAATTTTCATGCATTTATTATTTTATGTAAAATTGTAAGTTAATTTTATTATAAGTTATAATTGTACAAAAATATATAATCATCTCAAAAAATGAATGGTGCAAATATAACATATTAGATGTTGCTAAAATTGAAAGGTTCGGATAACTACATGATGATTGAGAATGTCCACCTCAAACGGTAGAAATGGTATTAGATGAAAATCACCGATTTGAGCAATTTTTAGCTTGACACAAAAGTTAAGAAAAAAGATGCTCATTTTGCACTTCGTAATACATTAATAGATCATTTATGGGAGCATACTAGAGGTGAAAGTTGATTATTAATGTAATATTTAATATGAATTTTATCATAATGTAATATGTAGTTATTTATCTTGTATCTCAATTATGTCACTTTTATTTGAATTATCCGTTAATATATATATATATATATATATATATATATATATATATATATATATAATATTTTCTTAAAAATTATATTATTTAAAATTTATTATATAAAATAATTTTATATTAGATGGTTATATAAGTAAGGAATATAAATTATATGTGATGAATATGTATAAAAGGAAAAAAAAAAGATAGAATTCTTTTAATAGAAATAAGAAAATAAAATTTAAATAAAAGATAATAATATAATATTTAAGAGAGAGAAGAATAAAAAATGGAATATTTTTTTTGAAGTTAAAAATGGAATAATGGTTGGAGTAACTTTACTTAATTTTGGAGTTTACTCCATTTTGGAGGAGAAAATGGAGGCAATGGTTGGAGATGGTCTTAATAAGTTTTTTTTTTTAATTTAACATTCAAAGGCACTTGTTGGAAAGATTAATCAAACACAATCTGTTTATCAAATATTAAAAAAAAATTACTTTTCAAATGAACTGGCCAAGCACAAATTGTTTCTATCAAAAGTCCTTATCTGAAAAGCTATTTTGATAAAAGTGATTTTCAAAGTAGACAATTCTTAAACGCTTGCAAAAAATCATTACAAAAATTTGGCAGAACTTTTTAGTTTCCATAATAAGTGACATTAAAAATCTGAAAAATAAGACAGTTAATACTACCATAATAAGTTAAATTATTAGATTAATTAATTCTTACGCTATCAATATGTATAACTAAATTATTAATATTTATAATAAAAAAATTGATATCTCATAGAAAAAGAAAAGCGTAAAAGACCAGGGGGATTTGCATCTATACCCGTTTTTTGGGTCACGTTTTAACTTGTGCCCGCTTTGCAAAATAAAATTGCAAGCGTACCCACTTTTTCGCGTAACTTCAGCATACGGGGCTGAAGTAGCAAAGGCAATCACGCAAAACTTCAGCATTCTAGTAGACGGGCCTGAAGTAGCAAGTGTGTTGAACCAAGTGTGCTGAAGTTTTTGTTTGTAATTGCCGAACTTAAGCATAGTAGCTGAAGTTTTGTTCTCTATTTGCTAAAGTTTTCATTTGTAATTGCTGAACTTAAGCATAGTAGCTGAAGTTAGTTTTGTTCTCTATTTGCTGAAGGTTTTGTTTGTAATTGTTGAACTTAAGCATAGTAACTGAAGTTTTGTTCTCTATTTGCTGAAGTTTTTGTTTCTAATTGCTGAACTTAAGCATAGTAGCTGAAGTTTTGTTATCTATTTGCTGAAGTTTTTGTTTGTAATTGCACTAAATAAGCTGAAGTTTTTTTGTCCTAGATTCATTAGTTTTGTCATTAAGCTTTTTCAAAAACTTCAGCAGAAGATGCTGAAGTTATTTAGTTCATATATAAAAACTTCAACACAAACTAAACTGAAGTTATTTGTCCTGGATATTTTTCAAATACTTTAGCAGAAGATGCTGAAGTTATTTAGTTCATTTGTAAAAATTTCAGCACTAATAAGCTGAAGTTGTTTTGTCCTGGATTCATTAGTTTTGTCATAAAGCTTGTTCAAAAACTTCAGCAGAAGATGCTGAAGTTATTTAGTTCATTTGTAAAAACTTCAGCACTAAATAAGTTAAAGTTATTTTGTACTGGATTCATTAGTTTTGTTATAATCAGACTACTATAAAATAATCAGATGCCAACAGTATCTAAATCATAAAATTTTAAAAACAAATAAACGTGAAAAGAACACAATTATCATGAAAAGAATCACTAAGTGTGACCTTAAACTTCTCGTACGTGGAAATATCCATAAATTATTGTCTACTAACTTACATAATTATATATAATTTATTTTTAAATAATCTGATAAACATACTTATGGTAATCATCCCATGAACTGAAGTTTCATAGCAGCACCAACAGTAGCAGAAGAGAGAAGAAGAAGAAAACGAAGGAGGAGAAGGAGGAGGAGAAAAGGGGCTGAAGTTGTTTAAAAAGTGGGTACAAGTTAAAAAAAATTTAAAAATGGGTATAGGTTAAATGGGGGCGGCCAAATAGGGCGCCCCGTGCAATTTTTAGTGAAAATTATGTGGGACAGCCACTTTTTAAAGTGGTATTTACTTTTTATCCAGCATTTTTAATGCTTAGCAATAGTAGCCACTAGTCTATTAAAATTAATATGAAAAGACTGTGTTACCCTTTCTTCTATCTCTTTCATGTGTTAGGGAGAAGAACTGTGTCGCCGTCTGAGAGATAAAATTTCCGTTTCCCTTAGTTTCAAGGCATTCCCTTGAGTTCACTCAAAAGGGTCATGCTTTCTGGTAAGAACAAATAGAACAAAGGAGGAGAAAAGTTATTTCAGAAGCTTCCCAGTGTAGTTGCAGGCCATCCATTGATTTTTCTAATGCTTCTTCATTTTAACTGTTTACCTGTTTTAAGGAAAGAAATCAATTAATTAGATATTATTATATTTCCAGATGATTATATGGTATGGCTTACTAGCAGTTCTAATACTAAGTACTCCACCCGTCCACTCATTATTGTCTTTGCATGTGCTAATTATAGTGTTTCTCAATTATTGCGAATGTTGAAGATAGAAATGTAAGATGTTCTCGCAACTTCATGCAACGAATCTCAAGATGTTATAAGAATGACGAGGGATTGAGAAGTTTTTGTAGGTATACATGATGAATACATGAATATAAATATACTGACACTCAAAAGTTACAGTTAAGGACAATAGGTTTTGAACTTATAGTTATAAGTTCAAAAGTTAAGGACAATAGGTCCTGAAGTCCTAAACTTAGACTAACAGGCTCAAAAGTTAAGGACAATAGGTCCTGAACTTAGGCTAAGAAGCCCAAAAGTTAAGGACAATAGGTCCTGAACTTAGACTAACAAGCTCAAAAGTTAAGGACACTTGGTCCTGAACTTACAGTTACAAGTTCAAAAGTTAAGGACACTTGGTCCTGAACTTAGGCTAACAAGCTCAAAAGTTAAGGACAATAGGTCCTGAACTTAGACTTACAAGTTCAAAAGTTAAGGACAAGTAGTCCTTAACTTAGAGTTACAACCACAGAAATTAACAGGTGGCCCTGAACTTCGAGTTCCAAGTTCAAAAGTTAAGGACACTTGGTCCTGAACTTTATGAGCAGAAGGGTGTTTTCGTCCGGGCAGGTAAAGTTTATTAAAGCAGTGGCTAAAAACTAAAGACATTTTAAAGAATGACTTAAAAGTAAATACATATATTATTAGTGGCTAACCGTGCACTTCCCCCAATTTTTACGCCACATTTTGGAAGAGTCAAATAGCCAAATTGACGAGCGTTGGGCCTAGTTTATTTCCAGGCCGTGAGAAGGAAACAAGAGGGAATAGCTGCAAATAGAAAGCAACAAAAAAGTCAAAAACATTGAATTTGAGTCATGCAAACTAACAAAACTTGACCTTTGGAATTAATTGTTACGACGACAAAAAAGTCTTTAGTGGTAATTTTTATTACCCCTAGAATATTTATCCGGTATTAAATTTTGGTCGTTAGAATTTTTAGTGGCCATTCACAAAAGTGCTGATTAAGATAATTTTTATTGCTTTTGTACATAGAGTCGCTAGCTAGTTCTTCTAAATTTTCCCATTGTGTTTCTTTTGGCTAGGTTATCGACGAGTCAGTCTATAAAACAATTATGATCTTACAAGGTCAAAATCATGTCTGCACCTTCTTCTTAACGTATACTCCCTCTGTTTTAACCTAATTTGATTCGGCATGAATTTTAGTTAAAAAAATATTTTTTTTAAATTTTGAAGTTTAAACGGCCATCATATTTGTGTCATATAAAGTATTTCTTCTAGTTTCAGTTAATAATCTTATAGCACACTGACCCTCTATTCCACAAAAATAGACTAGTCATCCCAAATATAACTGCAGCAGTCAACTAATAAAAGTAGAGCATATCCGTAAAGCAGCGAGCCGCCACCTCCAAATTAAATTATATATACCATTCTAGTACTACACTTACTATACTAGTAGTATTTCTTCTTTCTGTTATTTTCAGCATATTCTACACACACAAAAAATGCCGGCTCTCACTAAATTTTTCTCTCATTTTTACGAGCTGATCAACAGTTTCTTCTTTTCATCGTTTCCTCAAGTTTTGAGATGTCTACTGCTGGTTTTTATTGTTCTATTTAGTTCGTATCTACGGAGCCTCGAAAAAAAAAGCACAATAAAATGATAGACAAGAAAAGCTCTAAATTTGTGTACAAAAAGAGGAAGTTACTGGCTTTAGCTGCCACTGAACCATTTGATTGTTCGATTTATTTATGTGATTTCGAGAATGGAGATAAAGGGAGGAAGATTGAAAGTTGCAGTCACATTTTCCATGAAAATTGCTTGGATATGTCATGACCCAAAATCGATCGTTGTGATGGCGCCTATCGTGGAACTAGGTTAGCCTCAACTTAACAACCCATAACAGCAACAATAAGTTTGAAAATAAAACGGAAGCATTTAACAATTAAAGAAACCTTATTGAAACATAATAAATCCCAAAATATGATACAATCCAGCCCAAAACCGGGGGTGTCACTGAGTACATGAGCGTCTAAATAGGAATACAGTCCACTACAGTGTCTAAAGAAATAAACTGAAAATACGACAAATGATAAAGGAGAGAGTCAAGGCCCGCGAACGCCGTGCAGCTACCTCGATAGTCTCCAAACTCTGAAACCTCAATCAGCAACCACCGCTACGACCGGTATCGCCTGGATCTGCACACGAGGTGCAGGGAGTAACGTGAGTACACCAACTCAGTAAGTAACGAGTCCAAACTTTGGACTGAAAGGTAGTGACGAACTCAATCGGAACAGATAAATTAGAAATATATGTGTGGAAACGTAGGCATGCTTTCAAGTTAAATAGACAGCTCAAAGTAGTAAAGTATATACAAATCCGAATAGTGTAAGGTATATAACTCAACTATCTCTACATGCAAATGCACATGCGGTATGAAATGCACCATGTGCTTCCACTCTCAAATGCTCAATCACTCGGTACTGTATATGGCCCATCCAGCCCAGGGAAGATCCATCCCGAAATATATACATCACTGACCATAAGTCACCCAGTACCGAGGAAAAGGGCAATCCAGCCCTGTGGAGAAGATCCATCTCCAGGTATCAAGTACTTTGGACAAGATCCATGTCCAGGGAATATACATCCGTCAATAATATTAACTGCGCTCACTGGGGTTGTGTTACAGACTCTAGAGGAACTCTTACAGCCCAAGCGCTATCACAAATCAATATAACTGCTGCGGTGTGCAGCCCGATCCCATAAATGTCACTCATAATCAGGCTCTCGGCCTCACTCAGTCATCAATCTCTCCAGTCTCACCCACGGGCTCACAATGTCATGAAACTAACACGGAACAATCATATGATGTATCAATAAATTACTGAGACTGAGATATGATATAAAAATGCATGAATATGACTGAGTACAGAATTTCAATGAAATCAGTGAGATGACATCAAGAAACGACCTCTAAGGGCCCCAACAGTACCGGCATCAAGCCTAAACAAGATATCTAGCATGATTTATGCTGTTCGGCCAAAACTAAATATATTTACCCATTTTTGCCTCACATTCTAGTACTTTTAATCATCTTTTGAGTATTAATTATATTACTTTGTGCTTAGTATTATATTTTAACTGTGTAGGAATAAAACGGTATGAAGATGAAGTGATGTGGAGCAAAATTAAATAAAATGCGGGGAAAAAAAAAGAAAATTAAAAGAATAAAAAAAAAAGGAGGGGGGGGGGGACACCCTTTGGGTTTTGTCCCCCCAAGTGGAAGACAAAGAATTGAAATTGAAATCAAACAAGTAAAGAAAACCTGGCAGTGCAAGAATTGAAAAAGGGGAATGTGAAAACGTTACTGGCCACAGCGTCAGGAGCAGCGTGAGGCACTGCCCTGGACGTTGGGTGACACGATTTTCCTATTTCGCTCGAGACAAGGTTATTTTGATCCTACACGGTTTAATTTCGTACAAAAGGGGTCCTAAATCCAATTTGGAATATATCTAACAGACTTTGAAGGAGAATTCATGTGGAGGAACACACACCACTCTTGGAAGAGACTTTTAACTAGTTTTTCTTCTCTTCTCTTCCTTTAATTCATAGTTTATTTGTTCTAGAGTTGTGGTGTGCTACATGAACGTTGTGATTTGAAACTTGAGTTGTTCTTATTATTTTATCATAATAGTTTATTTATTCAATCTTGCACTTAATTATTTGATTTCTTGATCACCAATTGAATACTATCTACGAATCTAGGATTGAACTCGGGAGAGGGAATTTTAGATTGCAAATAAGATTGAATAGAGCATGATCTTGAACGTGAGTATCGGGAACGGATTTGCGGTTAGGATAGGGATATACCTAATCGCCTTGCTTGGTTATTATACGGGAATTACTAATGCGTTCTTGTTAATCCTAATTCCATAGAAATATAGACGTTAGGTAGCTTGATAGGCGATTTGTACATCGGGAGAAGGCTACGAGCAATATTTACCTCGTCAATCAATAAACTAGATAAATTAGTTAGACAATTTAGGTAGAAAACTCAACGGGATTGTTAGCTAACTCATAGCTCTAGAATACTCTCTCCTATTGAATTCGTCTTTAAGCTTGTCGTTGTTTTCTTTAATCTCTTAATTTGTTACTATAGATTAATTTTAGTTAATAATTCATACATTAGGATTCGCTTGAATAGATTAATTATTTGATTTTATTTAGTTGATAGTTAATCACAAGTCCCTATGGCTACGATATCCGGACTTACAATCATATATTACTTGTACGACCACGTATACTTGCGTTTGGGAGAAACAAATTTTTGGCGCCGTTGCCAGGGACTTAGAAATTAACTATCTACTAGATTGGATTTTTAGTTTTTGTCTATTCTAGTTTTTTTTTTAATTTAATATTTTATTATCTTTGTTGACATGGCATCATGGAATGAGAATTGATCGAATATTGGTTATTTTTATTATGGTTATCCTTGTCCATATTGTGTAGGACCACACTTGTGGAAAAATTGTGAATCTCAATCTTATGGATGGAATATTTGTAATATGTGTAGTTGTCAAGGTAGCCATTGGGATGGTTGTCTTAATTCTTATTATCCTTCTAAGAGCTCTTATTATAATGTTTCTAATAATGTTTATGAGTTTGATGGGAGCAAGGAAATGGAGAATATGGAATGCGTTGCACGTATGATGGACATGATGAGGCAAGCAGTAGCCGAGCAATAGGACATGATGAGGCAAGTAGCCGAGCAACAAGATCTTGACGCCTTAGCGATCAAAAGAATGCAGGCTAGAATGGACGAATTAATGCCAATTTCCAAGAAGAATCTCATTCCAAACACTTTTCAACATTGTGTTTGGTTGGTGACATGAGAATCGATCCTGTAAAGCATATGGAGGAGTCAATAGATAAGGAACAAGGTGCTTATATACTAAAAATTGCAACACCAAAAAGGCAAAACGACATCCCTCACTTAAAGGCCAAGAAGTGCAAGATGCGATACCTATTGCTTGGTTTCTTTATTTTTACACCACCGCCAAGGACGTGATAGAAAAATTGATACAAAATTGGGGTCACAATTCATATCCTCAAAGTTGAAGGAAAAGTGGTGAAGTGATGGCGTCGTGCCACGACTATAAATAAGGCGTTTGTTGGGAGGCAACCCAATTCTATTTTTTTTCTTTTTATTTTTGTTTATTTTTTTATTGTATTATCCTGTAGTGTTGTTTTTGTGTTTTGTAGGAGTAGGAGCATGGAATCAAAGCCTATAGGCATGTAAAAAATCGAGCATGTGGTTGAAACTAAGTGTGAGGTACCCGCACAAGGGATCATACCTCGGAGAAGTCTGAGTATCCTGTGAGCTGCTAATACTTCGGCCTTTGGCCTACCAGGGAGTCTCTTTTACCCTCTTGTTATTTACAGTGTGCATTGAGGACATTGCACAATTTTAAGTGTGGGGTGAGGAGATTGTCTGGGTGGTTTTCTGTGCTATCTTAGCTTAGTTGTAGCACTAATATTCAGTGTAGTAGTTTTTGTTAAAAAGAAAAAAGAAAAAATAAAATAAAGAAAAAATTCATATTTTGAACTTTTCCTTACGATAGATCTCTTGGACAGCTTTCTTGAGGGATTAAGGTCCAATAAAAAAATATATAAAAAAGATTTTTGAATTCTAGTTAATTTTACTTAGGTAATAATAATCCCCCCTTGGTTTTTCTTTTTTGCATCTGTTCTTTTTCAGGGGATGTAACTTGAACCGAGTGAACTTTTTTTTTCACTTTTAGGATTAGATTTTTTTTTTGAGTAGAAAAATAGGGAGAAGAAAAAGCTTTGTGACTTGTTTGATACTAGCATATTATGCCTGAGCTTGAGTAGTACTTTCCTCTGAGTGCTTGAATAATGGATAAAATAGCAGACTTTCTGACACCTAAGCTCAGGGTTGTGACTCTGTATATACCTTATTCTTATTTTGTTGTTAGCTATGATCCTGTCTGTCTTATAGTAGAATTGATCCATCTTGATTGATACTTGTGCCATGTGGGGTGAGGATTTCTTACATATATTCCATGTTATGCATCTTAGTCTAGAACTTGCCCTCCATGTTATTGAAGCAAAATAAAAGTGTTGCTCTGTTTAGAAGATGATAATAGGCTTTGTTTATGATATGCCTTGTGAATTTTAGCCTTTTCATATATTGTACCACTAGTTAGCCCTTTGAGTGTGTAGCCTTTTGTTTGGAAGCCGTATTTTTGCCTTGATCCTTTTGTTTGAATCCCTAGTTTTTGCGCCTTGCGTCCTTGAGCATTGTTGCTTAGACTGTGATATTAATTATGAAATTTGAAGAATGGGATGGTTAAGTGAAAAATGGTGACCAATGAGGGCTGAAAGGTGATGAAAAGGCCTTCTTGAAAAGAATGTGACATGAAAAAAAAAATAAAACGTTCTTGATATGAGAGAAATACTTGTGAAATAATTGATGAAGAGAGGGCGGAAAAATAAAATTAAGAGTTGAAAATAATAGCTGATGAAGTCTAAAAGTGCAAACTACTTAGGGAAGTGCAAGTCACTGTTATATAATTCTCTTACCCGTCCCTTAGCCAACATTACAACCCGTTAAAGTCCTATTTGATTCTATTCGAGCATACTTAAATAGTAGAGATGTACATAATGGCAACATTATGGTTCTTTGTGCATACATGTGAATTCATTTGTGAGTGCGAGAGTTGTTCTTTGATGCTAAGTCCTTAAATTATATTAATTCTTTGATTTGAGTGTATGGACTATTTATTCTTGTGAGGGCACTGATTTCATGATAGATAAGTGATGTTATTAGCTTTATTTGACAGAATAGGTGAGCGAGCTTATATTTGATAAGTTAGAGTCCATCTATGAGGTTAGGAGGTTAGAGGTTTCTTTTTTTTTTTGTGACTTGTATATCTTGCACGATGATCAGGAAGTGTATATCGGATGGTTTGAGTTGCTATAGGGCCTAATTGTTAGTATCAACGGAAGTGGTGGTGTTTCTAGGCTTATTTTATTGAGAATGATTTTAATGCTTATTCGAGGACGAGCAAGAGTCTAAGTGTGGGGTGTTGATGTTTGGCCAAAACAACATATATTTACCCATTGTTGCCTCACATTCTAGTACTTTTAATCATCTTTTGAGTATTAATTATATTACTTTATGCTTAATATTATATTTTAACTGTGTAGGAATAAAGCTGTGTGAACATAAAGTGATGTGGAGCAAAATTAAATAAAACGTGGAAGAAATAGAAAGAAAATTAAAAGAATAAAAAAAGGGGAAACCCTTTGGGTTTTGTCCCCCCAAGTGGAAGACAAAGAATTGAAATTGAAATTAAACAAGTAAAGAAAACCTGGCAGCGCAAGAATTGAAAAAGGGGAACGTGAAAACATTACTGTACGCTGGGTGACGGTATTTTCCTATTTCGTCCGAGACAAGGTTATTTTGACCCTACACGGTTCCATCTCGTATAAAAGGGATCCCAAACCTAACTTGGAAGATATCTAACAGACTTTGAAGGAGAATTCACGTGGAGGAACACACACCATGCTTGGAGGAGGCTTTTAACTAGTTTTTCTTCTCTTCTCTTCCTTTAATTCATAGTTTATTTGTTCTAGAGTTGTGGTGTGCTACATGAACGTTGTGGTTTGAAACTTGAATTGTTCTTATTATTTTATTATATTGATTTCTTTTTTTGAATCTTGCGCTTAATTATTTGATTGCTTGATCACCAATTGAATACTATCTACGAATCTAGGATTGAGCTCGGGAGAGGGAACTTTAGATTGCAAATAAGCTTGAATAGAGCAAGATCTTAAACTCAAGTATCGGGAACGGATTTGCGGTTAGGATAGGGATATACCTAATCGCCTTGCTTGGTTATTATACGGGAATTATTAGTGCATTCTTGTTAATCCTAATTCCATAGGAATATAGGTATTAGGTTAGTTTTAATAGGCGCGTTGTACTTCGGGAGAAGGCTACGAGCAATATTAACCCCGTCAATCAATAAACTAGATAAATTAATTAGACAAATTTAGGTAGAAAATTCAACGGATTGTTAGCTAAACTATAGCTCTAAAATATCCTCTCCTATTGAATTTATCTTTAAGCTTGTCGTTGTTTTCTTTAATCTCTTAATTTGTTACTATAGATTAAATTTAGTTAAATATTCATATGTTGGGATTCACTTGAATAGATTAATTGTTTGGTTTAATTTAGTTGATAGTTAATAACAAGTCCCTGTGGGTACGATATCTGGACTTACAATCTTATGTTACTTGTACGATCACGTATACTTGTGTGTGCGTTTGGGAGAAACAATTTACAGCTCAATTACTTTATCACATGATGAAACGCG
Source organism: Nicotiana attenuata (assembly GCF_001879085.1). NCBI lineage: Eukaryota > Viridiplantae > Streptophyta > Magnoliopsida > Solanales > Solanaceae > Nicotiana > Nicotiana attenuata. The sequence continues at coordinate 84,674 of NW_017670709.1, read as the reverse complement.
AATATTAACAAGATAGAGTCACTATACAATGCCATGGAATCAACCAGGTCACAATTCTCACGATGCACGCCCGCGCGCCCATCACTTGGCATGTGTGTCATCTCAATACCAATCACATAATACATAATTTGGGGTTTCGAACCCTCAGAACCAAGTTTGAAAGTGTTACCTCAAACCGAGCAAAATCCTACTCCGCACTGCCTTTGCCTCTCAAATCGGCCTCCAAACGTCCCGAATCTAACCACAAGTAATACGATACGATCAATATAGGCTAAAGTAATCAATTCCACAAGAAGAATGCCAAATCATAGCCAAAAATCCGAAATCGGCTCAAACTCAGCCCCAGGGCCCACGTCTCAAAATCCGACAAAATTCACAAAACCCGAAAGCTCATTTACTTACTTGTATAACCATACCAAATTTACTCAAATCCGATAACAAAATCCCATTCAAAACCACAAAATTTCATCTCAAGTACACTTCCTCTTTTCCCCAACTTTCCACCCCAAATCAAAAATTAAATGGTGAAATTAAAAACATAATCATGGAATTTGACCAAAATTAGATAGGAATCACTTGCCCCAAACACCCACGCAAGAATCTCTCCAAAAAACGCGTTCTACCGAGCTCCTACTTCAATTTTGTGATATGACCTCAAAACTCTCGTTTTTTGAATCTTTTATTTTGTCCAGGTACGCCTCCTTCGCAAATGCGGAAGCACCCTTGTGTTCGCGAAGCACAAATTGCCTCTGACCAGAAATCCCTTCTACGCGAACGCGATCAACCACTCCTAAACGCGAACCTTTACCGACCTCTCTCATCGCGAACGCGACCTCACCTCCGCAAACGCGTAGACCAAATGAATGGGGTCCCCAGTTGCCTTTTCTCTCTTCGCGAACGCGTTCCCCATATCGCGTCTGCGATGAACTCTACTCCCAAACCTTCGCGAACGCGAAGAACAAATCCTCCTCAACCTCCAGGTACGCTTCGGCGAACGCGAGACCTGCCTCGCGTACGCATAAGAGGAAACTAGCAACAGCAAAAAAAAACCCAGCAGATCAGCTATATCTCAAAGGCCATAAATGATCCGTTAACCACCCGAAACTCACCCGAGGCCCTCGGGACCTCAACCAAACATACCAAAAAGTCTCAAAACATCACACAAACTTAGTCAAATCCTTAAATCGCCTCAAAAAATATCAAAAACACGAATTACACATTGATTCAAGCCTAATGAACTTCAAAATTTTTGAATTTTACAAACGACGTCAAAACCTATCAAATCAAGTCCGATTGACCTCAAATTTTGCACACAAGTCACAATTGACACCACGGACCTAGTCCAACTTCCGGAAATTCAATCCGATCCAGATATCAAAAAGTCAACTCCCGGTCAAACTTTTCAAATTTTCAACTTTCGACATTTCAAGCCTAATTCTACCCAAAACACAATCCGGACACGCTCCTAACTCCAAAATTACCTAACGGAGCTAATGGAACTATCGAAATTCAAATCCGAGGTCGTTTACACATAAGTCAACATCCGTTTAATTTTTCCAACTTAAGCTTTCAAATAAGAGACTAAGTGTCTCAATTCATTCTGAAATCACTCCGGACCCGAACCAACTAACCTGATAAATCATAATACAGCTGTAAAACACAAAAGAAGCAGGAAATGGAGGAACGGGGCTACAACTCTCGAAACGACCGGCCGGATCGTTACAAGATACATGAGTGATGTATGGCAAGGGACAAAACAGTAATTGCCCGCTTTGCCGCAGCGTAGTTATACCGAAAAATATGGTGGAAGAGCACCAGAAAGTTGAAGATGGACTGAGGTTTGATATCTTTGAGGAAGAACTTGCTCTTCAAAGCAGCAATACGAGAAAAATCAAACATTAATACGTTCAAGGATCAAGCTGGCATATGTGGATGTTAGTAGAAAGAAGGGAACATTTCACATAAATACATTCACAATATTCTACTTGCCGATAATGACATATAGTACATTGAACTTGCATTTGGGAAGGATATAACGTTAATTTGGACATTGCATGGTCGATAATTGACAACGAATGCGAGTAAGTTTTTACGAATCCCAAATTAAACAAATATTCATTTAAGTAAAAAGTAAAGACATGTATTTTGGTTTTCTTGCTTGTGGAGTGCGTAGTATACTTTCTTTTATGTAAATAAATATATTCGTTTTTTCCCTTTCAAATAACATAGCAAAGAGAAAACAAGTTTAAATTAAAAACTACAATTACATTGTTATGAAACAATAAAAGAAGAAGAATAGTATTGCAGAGAAAAGTAGGGAGAAAGAATTCTTATTAATTTTGGGATGAATTACAATGGAATAGAACCCTCTATTTATAGGGAGAGGGTGACTTAGCCACCAAGTAATAAACCCTAAAATCTCCCTAAATATAGACATTCACCATAAATAAAATTCTATTTATAACACTCCCCCTTGAATGTCTATTCAACAGATAATGTGCCTCGTTAAAACCTTAACTAAAATAAAACCCAGTGGGAAAAAATTCTAGTAAAGGAAAAAAAGTACACATATCTAACAATACGCCTTTTGGTTGCCTCGTTAAAAACCTTGCAAGGAAAACACAGTGGGACAAAATCTTGTAAGGGAAAAAGAGTACAACGCGTATTAACTCCCCCTGATGAGAGCATCAATTCACATCCTTAAGCATTCGCATCCCAATCTTGTGCGCTAGCTTCTTGAAGGTTGACGTCGGCAAAGATTTGGTGAATAAATTCGCCATATTAACTCCAATGAATATGTTGCACCTTGAAAATCCTCGCTATCACATTATCATGCTTATAGTTATAGCAAGATACCTTTGTGCACAAATTGCACTTAGGATGTGGTCATTCGTGACCAAAAAAATTCTCCAAGAATTGCATATGCTATCAGCATTTTAAATCGTTCATGGATTACCATATAAATATAGTCAATAAGCCATATAAATAGAGTTTAGATTTACATCAAGTTTTCATGTCATGCCAGACATATAAGATATCGAAAACTGATTGCACATATCATTGACTTTATACTTTCAAGTGTATGAACTACATGTTCAAAACTACATGTCTTTCATAGGAAACCAAATTCTACTGGAATTGTTTCTCCAGACTTGAGATCCTCATATATATTTAGCGCAATTATAGATGTCGTCGACAAACATTTTATATCGGTCACAACCTTCTTATTTTTCATAAAGACATAACATAGAGATCTCTTCATTCATATATTCAGGTACCTGAATCTTTTATGAAGTGTTATGTCATGTGATCTTCTAGATCACTTGCCTCCTTTATTATGATCATTTGCTCATCTTCTTTATCAAAAAGTTTTATTTGAGACCGATTTGTCTGTATGCTATAAGCGTACCATAGACTTTGTCCTTCTAGGACTTAATATGAGCATTTGCAATGAGAATATAGTTACTTTTTTTGGGCAAGCAAATGCGTCTGGCATGCTTTGCAATATATTGCACATGAATTATCTTTTTATGAACTTCAAGTTCATATTATCTTATTCGAGGATCTATATGAACAAATGATAATTCATTTCACGTAACTTTTTCTCAACTGTTTATCATGTCTCCCCCTCATGTTGGAAAAACTAACTTGTTTCCTCAACTTTGAGAACTCATCTTTGTGCTTTATGGTGTTAATCAAAATATACACCGCACATCAATAATAATAAGATGGAATTATTTAGTTCCTGACCATGAACCAATTGTGAGGGGAGAAAATAATATACTTTCGTATATAACGTATATCAAACTGATATATATAACTTTGTTCTCATAAGCAATAGTTTAGCTATTAAGTGGAGGCACTCAATAAATCATTTTGCTAAACCAACTGTGATGTAAACCAACTTATCAAGATGAACTTCTTGAATAGAAAATCTAGAAATTATGCTCTAAATTAAATTATTGAGCAAGTTACCTCGCAAATACCATGTTGCGGGTTAATAATAATCGCACATGCAACCATCTCATAGATGCATCTTATGTGGTATACATGGCAGGTGAATGGGCCCATATTCACATTTAAATTTCCAGTATTCATGGGATTCAATCCCAATTTTTGTTGATCTATTAATTAATGAGAACAAGCAATATAAGAGAATTCGTAAAGAACTTTCTAGTTCTTTAATATTTATCCATGTGAATTCTCTATTGTTTTTGCACATAATACTTAAATTGATATGGCGAAACCAATTATGCCAACTGAATAAATTATCAATATCGATAAACTTCAGATTTACACCATGACGTGTGCAATTATCAATAAAATTCAAGTTTATTATGATATGGGTTTTTATATCAATAAACATCCACTTTAGTATGGTATTGTTTTATTTGTGTAGTACAAACTGGAGAATAAAGCGGGTAACTTTTCACATACATATTACCCCGCTACAAGTAGTGGTAATAGAAGATATTAAATCTTTCCTTTATTTATAGTCTCAGTATGACCAACCACTTTCGCGAATACTTTAGAAATTGAATAAGTTTCTTTGAGACTTACTACAACACAATACCTTGTTGGTAATCAATTGTGTTTCTCCAAAATAGTATAATTGGCTCTTGCAGAGTTCTCAATTAATTTTGTACTACCACATATTCATCAACATCCATATGGTGAATATCTCTTTTAAAGAGAAAGTTATACCATTATGGTTATGGTCAAAATTATATGCAAGATATGTTTCTTGCATTAATGTTATTCTTTAATAATCACATTACCAAAATATTTTGGCGTACAATAGGTACGTGACCAATGACCATTCATGCCATAATAATGACATTATTTTCTTATATCATCTCAAACCTCCTTCTAGAGGTGAGTGTGGTATATTCATTACCACTAGCACGTTCATATTCTTCCAAGAATGAATATGTATTTGTAAACCAGATGTTGTCAAATTCACATCATGAATGGACCATAATCATCTATATGTGCTTTATAAAATCTCATGTCAAATCGATGACAAATAATACTTTCATAAAGTGAATAATTATTTAGAGAATCCTTATTGTTCTCATTACCACAATGATGACGATTATAATTTCGTCTATTGCCACGTCCACATCCATTGATACATTCATAGTAATAATTTTATCTTCTTTCAGACTTATCACATAGTGCTATCACATTCTCTTAAGGGAATGAGAATGGAGCAAATTCAATGGGACGGGTTTCCACTTCTTGTGCCTCACGATCATACATGACTTTAATCATGGCAAGACATAGAAATTTTACCACTTCGAGTGGTTGTAGTTTCTTACAAACTCCATTAGAGTTATAATCAAAATTTATTTTCTTTGCTTGTATTTAAAATCAAAGTATAGAATATAAGAGAAAAATACGGTAAAATACTTACCTTAAATCCAGAATTTAATCATGAAGGAAGTTCATGGAACAATTGACAATGATTATGCTCAATCCCAAAGCTTCTACTCAATTGATTAGAGTCTCGTGCTGATAACGTGTTATGAAACAATAAAAGAAGAAGAATAGTATTGCAGAGAAAAGTAGGGAGAGAAAATTCTTATTAATTTTGGGATGAATTACAATGGAATAGAACCCTCTATTTATAGGGAGAGAGTGACTTAGCCACCAAGTAATAAACCCTAGAATCTCCCTAAATATAGACATTCACCATAAATAAAATTCTATTTATAACATACATTATATTTTCAGCTCTAATTATTATAGGAGAGCGTGCAAATAACGGTTTATTTAAAGAATCACTTCAGTTTAACTTGTAACAGTAAATTATTGCTCTACTTTTCAGGTTACCATATCATGCTTGCTATGAATAGCCACCTATGTTGTAGGTCAATTTAATCTTGTAATGTGAAAAAATTACACAAATAATATTTACAGCCACATTAGAATTTACACAAAAAATATTCCCAGCCACATTAGGTAAAGATGCTCGAATATATATATATATATATATATATATATATATATATATATATATATATATATATACATATATATATATATATATATACTATAACAAGGGGACATTTTGAGGAGCTTCCAGTTATGTGCTTGCACACTCGGGGGTATTTCCGGAATTTGAAAGCACTGATGACTTAGCCCAGTTATGTGCTGTCCCTTTAGCCCAAGGTTTGACGCGGGGTTACAACACCAACTTCAGCTGTTACTCTTTGTGGAAAACTCCATAGTTCCTCAAATTCCTCCTGTTTTGGTCCATCTCTTTCTCCTATAGTTTATTAAAGCAGAAAGTTCATAACAAAAAAAAGTATTTCCGTTGCCGGGACTTGAACCCGGGTCTCTCGGATGAGAGCCGAGTATCCTGACCAACTAGACTACAACGGAAGTTGTGTTCATCAATATCGCATTAATTTGACTAAGCTGAAAATGTTTATAAGGAACAAAGCATACCTCCAAGAATGAATCTGAAAATTGCATAAATTGAAAAGTGTGGAGGGAGAATTCTCAGCGAAAGTACTGTTGGATTGACTCCACTATTGATAATTTTAAGGAAAATTTGGACTTGACTACTTTGAAGACACAAAGGTAAAATGAATAGCTTACATTTACAAGAATGCCTTCAGTTTGGTTCCTAGGGAAGATGTCGCGTAGAGAGGTTGAAATTACTCAATTTTTTTGGGAATAAGGTTGGATCTTTGTGAATTGCCTTACAGGGTTTGAGTTGTTCTAGTCTTTAATTAGGAACATTAGTGGCCTCAAGTGCATAACTAAGTTCTCGGATTGTCATTTTTGCATAACTAAGTCCGACTATTATATGTTGTTGTATTAGTAGAAAATAAATATGACACGTGGAATTATGTGTGGCTGACAAATATGATACGTGGATCGCTAAGAAGACGACAGCTGAAATACTGCATTAGAAGATGCATGACATACAAGAGGCACGGGCAAATCACTCACGGATGAAGGGATACAGTTGCTTGTGTCTAAATCATTCATTAAATATGGGTTGAAATATTCACGAACCTCTAATTAATGAGGAATAAGAATTGGAACCGTTACAAAATCTCCACAAACAGTTACGATTGTCAATTATAACGGATCATTAGTGTAATGTCATAATGATTCGGCCATAAAAGGTAGGAAACGTTATATTTGTAAACCCTATAAAAAGGAAAAGAATTTCATTTTTAAGGATCATCTGAGACAATAATGGAATATATTCACTTTACTTTTCTGCTTTTCTCTATATTGACTTTGTAATCAGTTATTTCCTTACTTATTCTTGTTCTTTTCCTTTCATATAATTGAGAAAGTACGAATTTTCTTGGTTATCAGTAACCCGAGTTCTTCTAAAAATAGGCTTTGAACGAAATATACATTTTTTGGTTAAAAATATTGGTACCGTTACCGGGAATCTGATAAACTTTTCACTTTCCAAATTTATTTTTCTGTCAAACAATCATGTCGACTGCCAACAACAACAACCAACAAAACCAACTGAACCAACAAAATCAACAAGAGGGTGAAACTCCAATCCCTTCACCCTAAAATTCTCCCCAACACTCCCGAGACGAGTCAGCTCAAAGATCAACACCACATACGAATAATCAACAAGGGGACGATCAAACTGCTGAAGATGCATTGAAACAGCTAATTGCGGAACACGTCAACAATGCTCTTCAAGCTTTCATTAGTGGATTACCAACTGTACCACCAACTCCACCTCCAAACAACACTGCAACTATAGAGAACCCACGCTCGGGACTTGCTAATTCAGGCAGTGGAGGATCTCCTAGCGAATCTCGCATGGAAGGTCAGATACCCCAAATAATTCTGATTTACAAAGTTTAGTACTAACTTTGCAGAAACAGCTCAAGGAGCAGAACGATCGCATAGAACAGATACTTGGTGTGCCACTCGTGATTAAAGGAGTGGATATTGATAAATATTATCAACAGCCCTGGAATCCAAATGCCGCTCCCTTGCCAATTCCAAAAAAGTTTTAGATGCCCGATATCCCAAAGTATGATGGGACATCCAACCCATGAGATCATGTAACTACATTTACAACCGACGTGAAAGGCAATGACTTGACCAAGCAAGAAATTGAGTCGGTGCTGGTCAAAAAATTTGGCGAAACACTCACAAAAGGAGCACTAACATGGTATTCTCTTTTACCAGAAAATTCTATTGATTCTTTTGCTGAGCTTGCAGATTCATTTATAAAAGCACACTCGGGAGCTCAAAAAGTTGAAAAGAGGATAGAAGATATCTTTAAAATAAGAAAAGGAGATACAGAGCTACTCAGGGAATTTGTGGATAGATTTCAGCTTGAAAGGATGATGCTACCGCGTGTACCGGATAATTGGGCGTCCATGGCGTTTGCAAGTAACTTAAATGAAAAAAGCTCAGAAGCAACGAGGAGACTCAAAGAAAGTTTACGAGAATTCCCTGCAACTACTTGGAATGATGTTGACAACAGGTATAGCAAGAAGCTGCGGATAACAAAGATACTATCATTCAGTCACGAGGAGATGAAAGAACAAGTTCGAGGCGACCAGAAACTGAAAAAAGGTCCGGTAAGAATAGGTACGAACCTTACATGGGACCAGCAGGAAGGGATTCACGTTCTAAACAAGAGAACCCGAGGTACGGTTCCAGATCAAGAGACAGAGATGTGGGTTCGTCATCCAAGTTTGGAAAGGAGCGAGATATACAGACAGCAACATTAGTACAAAAGCAAAGAATGGTGATTACAGTTTCAATGTTAGCACATCTGACTTGGTAGCTATTTTAAGAAGTATGAGAGATAAGGTGCGGTGGCAAAAGAAATGAGATCGAACCCTAGCAGAAGAAACCCAGATTTCTGGTGCGAGTTTCATAATGATCACGGTCACAAAACAGCAGAGTGCAGATTGCTACAAGGTGAAATAGAGCACTTGTTAAAACAAGTTTATTTAACCGATTTGTTTAGCGAGAAGGGTAAGCAAGAGTATATGAAGAATAGACAGGAGCCACCAAAACTTCTGTCACCAAAAAGAACGGTTAATGTGATAAGCGGAGGAGAGGAGGTCAACAGTGTAACGTATACGGCTGCAAAAATGATGTCAAAAGTCACAGTTACCTACGAAAAGCAAATTCGCCAAGTTTTTGAAGAAGACAACATAACGTTTGATGATGCAGATACAGATAGCGTGATGATCACACACAATGATGCAGTGGTAATATCTTTACTTGTACATGATACTAATGTGAAACGAGTTTTGATTGATCCAGCTAGCTCTGTAAATATCATTCTTTTAAGAGTGGTAAATGATATGCAAGCCGATGATAAGTTGGTACCCAAAGCATGTACCTTATCTGGATTTGACAATTCAAGCGTTGTTACAAAAGGGGAGATAGTGCTCACGGCATTTGCAGATGGAGTAGTCAAAGATACGAAATTTCAAGTGATAGATACGGACATGGCGTATAATATGATTCTTGGCAGACCTTGGATTCATGAGATGAATGCTGTTGCGTCTACTTTACATCAGGTTATTAAGTTCCCTTCAAAATGGGGAATTAGACAAATCTGTGGTGATCAGCAGTCCTCTAGAAGTATCAATTCAGTGGCGGATTCAAGCATAATGAACGATGTTGCAAAATAGCAATTAGAGAATTCAGCTGAGGATTTAGCAACACAAACCTCAGTTAGAGATGGGCAAACGGATATAGACTCAAGGCCTGATATCATTCAAGATCCAGAAGAGAACGAAAACATCAAAACAACAATTGAGGAACTCGAAGCGGTGGTGCTGTTTCTACATTGGCCGGACAGAAAAGTTTACATCGGAACCAACCTGAGCCCAGAGATGAAAGGTAAGTTAATTGAATTCTTAAAAGTTAACGCAGATTGCTTTGCTTGGTCGCATTCAGATATGACAGGTATACTACCGGAGGTGATGACCCAAAAGCTGAATGAAGATCCAATATATCCACCTGTCAAACAGAAGAAAAGAAAGCAAGGATCCTTCAAAAACCAGGTGATTCAGGACTAGGTACGAATGATTTTAAAAATCGGGTCTATCCGAGAGGTAAAATATCCTAATTGGCTAGCTAATACTGTAGTGGTGCCCAAAAAGAATGGTAAATGGTGAGCTTGTGTAGACTATACTTGTTCTCACCCAATTTTTTCCTCATATATATATATATATATATATATATATATATATATATAATTCAAATAGTGCATATGCACCATCACTTGGTTTATGAACATATACACCATCTTTTTCATAATTTTTTATAATTTTTAAAGGCTTTTAATCAATTTATCCTGCATTTTTTGTCATATAAATAATTATTAATTGCATCTCAAATTATTTATGATGATTTATCATTTAATTTTCCTCATTTATATCCATATTAAGCTTTAAATATTTTTGATGCATTTATTATACTCATATTTGTATCCTTAGGCTAAATTGCGTATTTTACAATAATAGCCCATATATGTGCATAATTGCATTATTTATACAGAAAATGACTTTTTATATTTTTATAATTTTAAGTAATTATTTTAAATCATTTTTATGCACGAGTGATATTTTTGTTATTTATTAATTATTTTCTATAAATTATTTATTTGTTAAAATGGGTATTTAAAATATAGCCCTTTTCTTAATTATTTTCGGACCACCCCAGCCCAGCTACTTAAACTCCTAAGCCCAACCCCCATATACACCAGCACAAAATACCCAGCCCAAATCAATTAACCCAATTAGCTAAACCCGGTCGGTACCCGTCTATTATAACCCACCCCGGTCACCTTTAAGTCCCAGCCGTTGATCTTTTAAGATCAACGGCCCACATCCCTTCTCCCTATTTTAATTAACAAAACCCCTAACCCTACATCTCATTCACTCAAACCCGCCGCCTCTGTATTCTCTCATCTCTTCTTCTTCTCCTCTCAAAACCCTAGCATCGTCATCTCACAAGTCTCTCCGATTCCAACCCAAATGAATCATCCATGATTCCTTTACCTTATTGACCCTTCCTTTTTACTGGTTACCCGTCTTTGGTATTATATAATTGCTTTCCTAATATGGCAAGCAGATCTTGTAAGAATCAAACCAAAAATTGGTTCAAATACTTAACTTGCTGTTTATTTCGTCTGTGTTCATCATTTTGCTCTTTGTAAGTACGAATATTTGTGTATCTTTTGTGGTTTCTTACTTACCCAAAATAGGGTTTTCAGATCTTTTTTAGTTGAACCAAAAATAGGTTCGACTCTCTGATTTTAAGTATTATTCTATCCATATTCGCCCTATATTCTACTATGGCCTGTTTTTATCATATATTTTTCAATATTTGTCTTACCCTAAAATTAGGGTTTTCAGATTTTCTTAAATCGGACCAAAAATAGTTTGACTCTCTGATTTTTAGTGTTATTTGGGTCTATATTTATCTTATGTTATTATTTTTGTGTATATTCTAGTAATATTTGTTTTCCTAAAAAACTAGGGTTGCTTGACTTCTCCTAAATTGATTCCGAATCAATTTCGCATGCTACTCTTTCCTTTTCTTTTGGGGTTGATTGATTGTTTTCCTTGTCTGTGTGTTTAACTTTTACCACTATTTAAACCCTTTACCCTTTCCCCTTTAGGCAGACTCGAACTATCCAGACTCTCACTAAAAACGTAGATTTTAACTCTAATTCTCTTTGCTCGTTTGTTCCGGTCTTGGCCGGCTGAAAGCCAAGGCCAATTAATTCTGGACTTAACTACTGTGGTGTATTTCTTGCTTTCCCGCCTAACTGGTAAGTCATTATCCCTTGCCATTTTATTTTTTTCTATGTTTCCATAATCTGTGTTGTTCGACCCAGCATGTTTGTTCTTTATTCTGAGCATGATTCTGCCACCTTTATGATTCTATGAGTTCATCTAGTCCTATAAGGGGTAGGGTTAATTGGTTTCTTTGAATAATATGAATCCTCTTAAAGGATAACTTATTGTTTTAACTTGTCTCTTGCACCCTTCTGGATTCATGTGATAATCTGACTGTTTGCCTTAACACTTCGCCTAAATGTTGCTATGATTAAACAAGGTTGTCCTAAAATGTCAGCATGCACACTTAGTGTAATTAAGTCTTTTTCTGACTTAACTAGTTTAAAACTATGTACTTTGCAAACCTTGCCAATTGATTTCTTGGTGCAATTCTGCCTACAAATTCTGTCTTCTAAACTCTGTTATGATGGTTTTCTTCTAAAATCAACACTGTTTTAAATCTATTCCTGCCTCCTTTTATGTGCTGCTACTTTTTAAACTCCTACTCTTAAGTCCTTTAGGTTCTATCCTCAACCTCCCAAGTGTAAGCACTGTTCAGGGTCCATGTGAGATTCATGTGAACTCTGACACACTGGGGTTTGGTTCTTAACTGCCTTTGAATAACTTCTGAGCATTTGTTCTCTAGTGTGAGCATTGCCCTGGGACCCTGAGGCTCTTGGAAACTTTGACACACTAGAAACCTGGTTCTATATGTGCTATGGGTGAATTACTCCCCAGTGACTATGTTGTACATGTGAAATAAGCCTCGAAGCTGAAATGGTTTGAAGGCCTGGTTGCCCAGGTGTATTTGGGCCTAATAAAGGGCTCCCTATAGTTTATTTCATTACCCTTATGTAATTTATTTACTAATCTGATCTATAATAACTTTGTAACAAACAGATTCCGGGGTGTTTAGTAAAAATTGGGAAGGGTTCTTTATTTTCTTTGTTAATCCGGGTAGAAATTCTGCCTATAGGGTTTCATTTATGCTTTTGATTCTGCTCATTTGTCAAAACTGTATAAGTTCTATATTGTGCTTAGAAATCTTGCCTATAGGATTTTCATTTGTGATGTTGATCCTGCTTATTTTTTTAGAATCGTGCCATTTCAATATTTTGTTTACGTATTAGAGATCCCTCCTATAGGGTTAATATTATAATCTTGTTAGGGATCCTGCCTATAGGATGTATCAATATGTCCAACAAATATGTGTTAGTAAATCATGCCTATAGGACTAATATCTTGCTTAATTGTTTTCTGGCAGTGTGTACAATTTCTGCCTATATACTGCATAATAGATATCATGCCTATAGGAGTAAAATCAGTTCAATCATGCCTATAGGATAAATATCAGTTCAATAATAGATATCATGCCTATAGGATTCTACTAAATGATTCCAAATCAACCGTCACTGTCAATCACTTAGATAATATGCCTATAGGATTTAATGAACATTCTGGATTTATAGTTGTGATTTACTGCTATTCATTATTGTCTGAAGCGCCTAGATATTATACAGAATTAAAATCAGTAGGCAAATAATAGATCCTAACATTCGCATTAAGAAACTAACTTCTTTGCATACTGCTGCTCTCCTGTTTCTCACATAGATATCCTGCCTATAAGACTTTAAGATTAATAAAGCCTGCCAATGAATAGCGTGCATTTGATGTTTTATGTGTGGAGGTCAACATGAGCCCATATGTGCTTTTATTTGAAAGTCCTAATTATTTTGCTTATCGTCTAGTATTTTGCAATTTAGAGCAACCTAGGCTTAGTCTAGAACCATCCCAAATAGAGGTCCTAATGCCTCCAAGGCTGTAGGTAAGGGACAGGTAGTGCACGCATAGGGTACGAGTTAGAATTGATTAGAGCGCTTTAAGTAAAAACTCAAAGATAGTAATCGGGTAGCAGGAGATGATAGTCCGTGCCCGCTGAATAATATGAGTAACACCCCGACCCGAGGGAGTTACGAAGTATTATTTATGTTGCACGGGGTGATCCTTTAGGCTAAAAAATTTAGGACCCCCATCCTTATCAAATAGTTTATCCACTTCCTTGGACTAATTCACATAACTTAAGTTCGGCCGGACCCACCGTTGTGGACCTCGAGGGGTGCCTAACACTTTCCCCTCAAGGTTTTTTGAGTCCTTACCCGATCTCTGGTGATGCAAACCGTATAATATGAGTTATCTGCTCTAGGTGCCCTAACGCACCTAAATCCGTTAGGTGGCTACTCTAACTAATTACTTTTCCCTACCCTCTCAAAGGAGTTGTCAAAATGTCGAAACCCTATTTCGCGAGAAAAAGGGGTCGCGACAATACTGACTTGAATAAAGCTTGCCCTAAAGATTCTTTTCCTTTGCCGCACATAGATCAACTAATTGATGCTATTGCAGGACATGAATTGTTGAGTTTTTTTAGATGTCTATTCAGGATACAATCAGATAAAAATGGATTCTTTAGATGAGGAAAAAATTTCCTTTATTACAGACAGGGGGACTTACTGTTATAAAGTCATGTCTTTCGGCTTAAAAAATGCTGGAGCAACGTACCAGAGGTTAGTAACGAAGATATTTCAAGAACATCTGGGAAAGACTATGGAAGTCTATATCGACGACATGCTAGTTAAGTCAACAGGCGGGGGATCACATCCAATATCTGTAAGATACATTCCAGATTTTTCGCAAATTCAATATGAAGTTAAATCCCGAAAAGTGTGGATTTGGCATGTCTTCAAGTAAGTTTTTGGGTTTTCTTATTTCTAACTGAGGAATTGAAGTAAATCCAGCACAAATTAAAGCCATTGAAGAAATACCTGATATACTCACGAGCAAAAAAGAGGTGCAGAGGTTGACAGGTCGGATTGCAGCATTGGGAAGGTTTATTTCTAAATCTTAGGAGAAAAGTTTTAAGTTCCTTTTAGTGTTGAAAAATCAAAGCCAATTTGATTTTGACTGAGGAATGCCAACAAGCACTCAGGAATCTAAAAACGTATTTGTCAAATCCAGCGTTGCTGGATAAACTGAAGGACGGAGAAAGGGTACTCATCTATCTCGCTGTGTCAGATGTGGCGGTAAGTGCAGTGTTAGTTCGAGAAGACAAAGGTAAATAATCTCCAATTTATTGTGTTAGCAAGTCTTTATTGGATGCTGAAACTCGATATCCTCATTTAGAAAAACTTGCTTTAGCACTAATCATGGCATCTAGAAAGTTGAGGCCTTATTTTCAATGTCACCCTATCTCTGTTGTGACAGCTTACCCCTTAAGAAATATATTGCATAAGCAAGAACTATCAGGTAGATTAGCCAAGTGAGCTATAGAACTAAGTGAATATGATATCATATATCAACCTAGAACTGCGATAAAATCACAGGTTTTAGCAGATTTCGTGGCAGATTTCAGCCCAGGGATAGTAACAGAAGCAGAAAAAGAACTGTAGGTATTCAACGGGTCTAATCCAGGTACTTGGACCCTATTTACTGATGGTTCCTCAAATGTTAAAAGAGCGGGTTTAGGAATTGTTCTAATCCCACCCTCGGGAGAAACTACAAGGCAAGCAATAAAGTGCCATCCCATTACTAACAATGAAGCAGAATATGAAGCTGTAATTACAAATCTAGTATTGGCACGAGAGCTCGGAATAGTGCAGATTATAATCAAGAGCGACTCGCAGCTTGTAGTTAATCAAATGCAGGGGACTTATATAGCTAGAGAAGCGAGGATGCAGCAATATTTGGAAAAGGCACGAGATTTAATCAGACAATTCCGATCTTGGAAAATCGTGCAAATACCCAGGGAAGAAAATGCTAAAGCACACTCGCTGGCTAACCTTGAATCTGTTGCAGAAATGACAAATGAAGAAAATGCTACCGTAATACATTTGTTTCATTCGGCACTCGATCAGGACAAAAACGAGGTAAATTTCAATAATTTAACTTGGGATTGGAGAAACGAGATTGTTAATTTTTTGTAGTACGAGATTCTACCCGAAGATAAGAAAAAGTCTCAGGCACTCCGATGAAAAGCTGCCCGTTATTGTCTGGATCGAGGCTACCTGTATCGGAACATGTTCGGTGGACCTTTAGCAAGGTGTCTTGGACCTTCTCAAACAGAGTATGTGATGAGAGAAGTACATGAGGGACACTGTGGAAATCAAGTAGGAGGAAGATCCTTGGTAAAAACTCTAATTTGAGCAGGATATTATTGGCCAAAAATGGAAGAAGATGCAGAAAGCTTTGTGGCCAAATGTGACGAATGCCAACGATATGGTAACAACCTCCATCGCCCAGAGTTATTACATCCGGTTATTGCACCATGGCCGTTTATGAAAAGGGGAATGGATATCGTGGGTCCACTACCACAAGCCAAAGGAAAGGTACGGTTTTTACTAGTACTAACCGATTATTTTACCAAGTGGGGTAGAAGCAGGTGCCTTCAAACAGGTGTGGGATAAAGAAGTCAGGGTCTTCATTTGGCAAAACATCATAAGCCGGTTTTGAGTTCCAAAAGAAACCCTGTGTGATAACGGCCCGCAATTCATAGGTGTGAAAATCATGGAATTCTTTCAGAGTTGGCAGATTAAAAGGATAACTTCAACACCTTATCATCCTGTGGCTAATGGACAAGCTGAATCAACGAACAAGGTTATTATTACTAACTTGAAGAAAAGATTAAAAGAGTCAAAAGATAAGTGGTCAGAAGTGTTACCAGGAGTCTTATGGGCTTACCGAACGACAGCAAAAACAGGTACGGGAGAGACTCCATTCTCACTTGTGTATGGTGCTGAAGCCTTAATTCCAGTTGAAATAGAAGAACCAAGTACGAGGTACACCCAAGAAACGAAGAATCAAATAAGGAAGAGATGCGAGTAAATCTCGATTTGCTTGAAGAAAGGAGAGAAACAACTCTAATAAGGATGGCAGCGCAGAAGCAAATTATTGATCGATATTACAATCGGAAAGCTCATCTTAGGTACTTCAAGATTGGGGACTTCATACTCAAAAAGTTTTTCAATCATCAAAAGAGGCCAATGCAGGAAAATTGAGCCCAAATTGGGAATGACCTTACAGGATTCGAGGTATTGCTGGAAAAGGCGCATATGAGTTAGAAACAATGGACGGCAAAGTATTCCCATCAAATTGGAATGCTGTTCCTTTGAAGAATATTACTTCTAAAAAGGAAAACCCCCGGTCAGGTATCGTTTATACAAGGTTTATAATTTATTCTTTTTTAATTATACTAACCATTTTAGATGATAGGCACAAAGTTAGCCCACACCAAATGATGATTTTAGACCTAAAAGACACGCGGGATGCAAAATTATCCCCGGTCTAGGTTACAACCTTTCTGATGGAAATAAAAAGGGTTAAGCAGTCATCATCTTAAATTATACCTCTGAGTCCTGTGTGTATTTTCCTTTTTAGGAAATGGACCAAATGGAGGGAATAATCAAGTGCTCAAGATTTCATACTTCAAAGTTCTAACACTTGGGGAACTATAGGTAGCAGGCAAAGAAGACAACAAGTCAAAGAAGAAAGAAGGCTAAAAGTCAGTTCAAGCCTGGATCGACCCAAAAATCAAAAGTCAAGAGCCAAGAAAACAAGTCTGAATCAAAAACCTTTTGTACTAAGCTTTATTAAAGTTTAAACTCGCGGACATAAATTATAAGATCCTACGAGTACTAAGGTTAAACGAAATGTTTAGTTATGGGTTGTAAAATATACCCCAGAATTTTGTAAAATCTATTATAAAGAAAACATTTATGAAAGAGTTGTAGATGTTGTACAAAAAGTTACTTGAATACATGTAAAGTGTTATATAATTTGAAAGTTCAAAATACAAAACTTCCTCAAATTATTCACGAGATTTCTTTGAAATATGTATTTTCCTACTTTTTTCATATGTTTACACCAATATGAATTTGAGACGTCTTCTTCATTAGTGTCGTTTATAAAAGGGCCCTCTTTGATAAAAAATCGTGTCTATTCGAAAAACATGAAATACTAAAGCATTTTTAACTGTAAATTAAAGAGTAGAACATAAACTCAAACGAAATATTATATATATTAAACTTGGCCAAAACTAAGTATGAACTTAGTTAAAACCAAGGAATTTTGATAATAAACCCCAAAACATACCAGGGGTAAAAACTTGTCAACTGTTCCAAACATGAAAAAAAAGGAAACAAACTTCCCAACTAAAAGTTCACAGAACACTATGGGGCAGGATCTAAAGCAGTTCTATCAGCAGCAAAAGAGGCATAATTCAATGTGGCATCATCAGCAACGGGAAAAGACACAACTTGAGCAGAAGAGGTTTGGACATCAACTTCACCAGGAGTAAGTTCATCACCTTCGGGAACGTCGACCTCAGGTGGGGAAATGTTCTGACATTGCTGAGTTTTTTCAATAGTTTCCTTTGCTTTTGCAATCTCAGCAGTCAAGTCAAAGCCGTCCTGGCTAGCCTCCATCAAAGTCTCAAGACGCGTATTCAAAAAGCTCAACTTACATCAAGAGTTGCTTTATCTTCAAGGGCCTCGTAATCTTTTTTCCATTGCTCAACTTCAGCCTCCAACTCTTCCCTCTCAGCCAAAGAAGCATCATAAGAAGCCTTCAAAGGGGCGAATGATCTCCAAGAACTGGACCTTGTCTGAAGATGCACGGAGGTCTTCTTGAGCATGAGTGAGCATTTGAACAAGCTCCCCGGCGTAATCCTCCTTCTAATTAAGCAAGTCTTTCAAACCCCTAATTTCTTCGGTAGCTTTAGAAAGCTACTCCGCAAATGAAGACTCAAGAATGTCTTTGTCTTTGCCCACTTGACTAGAAGAGGCTTTTTCAATTTTCAATTCTAATGCCATCACTTGTACTTCCTGCTCCAAAGCACATTTCTCCTCATCCAAAACTTCTTTTTCCAACTAAAGACTCTCATACTATTCCCTCCAGTTATCTACTTCCGTACAATAATCATTGACTAGCTGCTCGGTATTGACAATTCTCTTCATAAGCTTCGTGCCTATCAAATTGATCTACACAAGAAAGGAAAGAAGTGATTATCAAAAAAAGATAAAAATCACGAGGGGAGTAAAAAATGTTAAGGCTTATACCTTCAAAGATGAATGAACAATATCATTCATCCATGTTAATGAACTATGGCTTTCCAACTTGGACTTCTCAACTGGGCCAATTAAAGGTTTTAGCCATACATCGGCTTAGCCAGACTTTTTCAAAAGATTACCATCCTCGGGGACTTCAATGGTAGTTTTTTTATCCTATTGGTACTGGAAGAACCAACTTCAACACGAGAAGTGGTAGCAGTAGGGACAGTTGAGGAAGTGAAACCACGGGAGGAGCAGTAGCATCAGCGACGGGTGCAAAAACTTGAGGACCAGTAGGAGCGGACATTGGGAAAGAGGCAAGAGGAGCTTCTTCAGAAACAAAGTCAAAATCTTCATTATCAAACCTACGGGAGAACAATTGATCAGTAGAGTCGCGAGGTGCAACATTCATCTCCTCATCAGAGCTCGTTAAAACAACACTTTCAGGCTCATTCACGGGAACTGAACTTGGAGGAGGGGTGACTTCATCATCCGAAATAACGCGCCTTCTAGCCCGAGGCATGTGCACTAAGGAATCCTCTACTCGTTCCTCTTCACCATTAGAGCCATGAGCTCTCTCAGCTTTTTTCTTTGATGAGGAATTTAAAATCATTTCTTGAGAAAGAGAAAAAGAAAGTCTTGATGAAGTAATAAACGCGGCACTGACACCTCGAATGAGAAATCCTAACAAAGGAAAAAGTTAGAAATCCCCAAGTAAATACGAAAGAAAGAAAAAAATTAATTAAATGAAAAGATACCATGAGTTTTGACTTTCCAGCCAACCTATGAGAAAGGTATTTCCAAGATCTTCTTTCCATGGGGGCAACTGATAACATCTTCTCTACCCAAACACGGAAGTCTGGTATTTCATCAAAACTTCCATGACTGCTAAAAAGAGAAAAAAACGTACATGAGATAGTCAATTTCTTCCTCTTTCGTAAAAGAAGAAAAATATGAAAAAGAACTTACGTGCAAAATTCTACTTCTCTGGAAAAGGCATGTTCTCTTCACCCACTAAACCACTTGTGGGAGCAGCGAGACGGGCATACCAGTGACGGTGCTTATAATCTTCAGGGCTAACCAAAACCCTTTTGCTCCTGGCAGCGAGAGTGAAAACCCCTGAGCTGAACAACTTAAGGGAATATAGATGAAGCAAGTGTTGAGAAGTGAAGGGTAAAGAGGCCAAATTAGATAAGTATCGTAAACATCCAATGATTCTCCATACAATAGGACCAATCTGTCCTAGGCAAACGTTGAAGAAGCGACGAAATACTATGATAACTGGGCCGATAAGGGGTCTAAAACCTAAAGTAAAAGGATATGTGTAAACGAAAGAATAACCAGACAGAAACAAAGTTATCCCTTGGTTTGGACCAGGAATTAAAATTGGAAAATCAGGCTTTCAGTAGCATCTCTTCGCACAAGAGAAATCAAACCATTAGTAATCTGAGAAGGATAGACATCAGCATGATCGTGGGAAGTCATAGAAGTAACTTGGTTCCTAATTAATTCACGTTCAGTGGAGAAAGAAAATTCCGCAGGGATAATTTCATCTACTGTTGGTTCTCGAAGAGGTTCACCTGATTCCCTATTTTTGGCAGAAGATCTATGGGTTGAAGAAGCCCTAGTCCTAGATGAAACAATATTGGGTTGAGAAGTAGAACCACAGATAGATAAAGACCCTAAGCTACGTAGCCTACCGCCTCTTCTACTCCTAACAGGAGTAGTTGAAGGAGAAAGTTCATCTACAATAATTGTTCTACGAGGATTGGGGTTTGGTGAAGGCATGGATGCAAGAAAGTAATATGAACTGAAGAATAAGAACAATTAGAGGAGAAGGATATTGTAGATTGAAGGTTTTTGTGAAACTAAAGGCACATGGGGTATTTATAAGAAGGAGCAACTGCAATGTAAAGTGAGTCATGATGGAAACGTCAATGAAGTAGTCACTTCTAGACTGACGCAGCCGCAAGAAAGCCCTAAAAACGCTAAAGAGTCGCAGACCCAATCGGCGGAGGCCACGTGGCACATGCATTAAATGGAAGTGACATACGATGCGTTGGTTCTAAAGAAGACATAATTATACATGGGAAACAGCGGCAAAAATTCTCGCCATAAATACATACCACTTCCCAAATATTCAATTGCATAATATTCGGCAAGTGGGGGGACTATCTGTATTAGTAGAAAATAAATATGACACGTGGAATTATGTGTGGCTAACAAGACATGATACGTGAATCGCTAAGAAGACGACAGCTGGAATACTGCAGTAGAAGATGCACGAGATACAAGAGGCACGGGCAAATCACTCACGGGATGAAGGGATGCAGTTGCTCGTGTCTAAATCATTCAGTAAATACGGGTTGAATGAATCAAGACAGTAAGAAGGGGAATATTCACGAACCTCTAATTAATAAGGAATAAGAATTGGAACCGTTATAAAATCTCCACAAACAGTTACGATTTTCAATTATAACGGATCATTAGTGTCATTAATGTCATAATTATTCGGTCATAAAAAGGACGAAACTTTATATTTGTAAACCCCTATAAAAGGGAAGAGAATTTCATTTTTAAGGATCATCTGAGACAATACTGAAATATATTCACTTTACTTTTCTGCTTTTCTCTATATTGACTTTGCAATCAGTTATTTTCTTACTTATTCTTGTTCTTTTCCTTTCATATAATTGAGAAAGTACGAAATTTTTTGGTTATCAGTAACCCGAGTTCTTCTAAAAATAGGCTTTGACCGAAATACACATTTTTTGGTTAAACAATTGTGCTTCCATGAATGTCAATTTTATGGTCTGGTGTCTATATTATAGCATTATTTTAAGTATTAGAGCGGCTAAAAATATACATTTCTCATTGTTAACTATTCTATGTCTGTCAGCAATCTATATTAATGCTTTGTCTTGATAGAGCATCCTAGAGAAAACTTGTATCAATACGAAAAAAGCTACTCCATTACTACATATAACATTAAAAAAGGGGAAATCTTCATGAAGCACTACAGCTAAGAGCTTAATTACCATACATAACTGTAGTTTGCCTAATTATCATTCATAGCTACTGTTCAAGTTGCCAACTTATATCACTGGTATTCAGATGCGCAACAAATACAACCAAGGCGAAATACAAGGGTGTATATAAAGGATACAATATGTATCGATTGTATTCGTTTGCGCAACGAATACAACCAAGGCGAAACACAGAAATACAGAAAAATAGAATGCTTTCATTGAGAGTTGAACTCAAGACCTTTGCTTACTAAGCGAGGGCTCTAACCAATTCAGTTCAAAACAATTGATCTCTTGTTTGAGTACTACAAGTGAAATTGCTATAAAAATTTAAATATAGCCACGAATGATAATTTTCTAAAATTATAGCTACAAATGGTAAATATATTCATTGTGACGCATAATTTTTCATTTAAAAAAGTAACCCGCTGTGCTTGGGCCCCACTCCACGCGGCCTTACCTCAACTAGTGTGTGTGCGTGTATATATATATATAAAACAGATTTTATACAGTACGTACTAGAAATCACCCCTTTCCTAATCACGGATTCATGATGGCCATCCAAAGACCAAGTCGTCCACTATTCAGTCAACCCCCAATTGTCCAATACCAGGTTGCCAGGGTTTGAGGTTTGTTTGGGAAAAGGACAAAGAAATTGTGACAAAAGGACAAAACTGAGAAAAATAAAACATTAATATTGAACACGGAAACTGATCCAATTAGCTTCACCTGAAAGATGACGGAATGGAAGGAACCAGGAAGACAGGAAATCAGAAAAGGTACAATCAAAATTTTATGTCAATATAAAGTGCTTACTATGACTCTTCTTCGGCGTAAAGTTTTGAAATTTCTGCTAAATTATGATGACACAAGTCTCCCTATTAAATATTAATTTAGTAAATCCATTAAATATTAATATTGATCCTAAAGAGGTAATTACTCTATCAATTTGGACAATCAAACATACTCTAATATTCCTAATGGTGGCAAGTTGCCGTTGCGCCAGCTGAGGGACTCGACCATCCAACATAGTTTTCGAAATGCAATATAATCATCTTAGAATAAAAATAAATGGTAAAGCTAGCCAAAGAGATATGCCACCTCACTCTTTTTTTTCCCAACTTTATATACATATATAGATTGTTGAGATCGTCGTGATTGATTAGCTGTTAGTGAGAAGAAAGGGAATCTGTGAAATTGAGCATCCAAGTTTCCAGACTCAGAGCTCTTCTATTTGTATAAAGGATAGTTGGTCCGGATCTTTACAATTGGGCCTTGGGCCAAAGCACAAAGAACGGGTAATTGGGATACCTATTAATACAAAGGTTGAACTGCACAAATATACAATCGAATAATAAAATAAATCTGACTGTGTACAAAAGAAATATCTCTACTATCCAACAATCCCCCCCCCCCCCCCCCCCCCGCAAATTGAAGGGGGAAAGCACCTTCAACTTGGAGAGAGCCATGATGCGCCAACCCATTGAGGGGCTTGGTCAAGATATCAGCCAATTGATTGGCACTGCTAACAGGGATAAGGCAATGAGACCTTCTGATAATTTGCCCCTAACAAAGTGACAATCAACCCAGATATGCTTTGTGCGCTCGTGAAACACAGGATTACAAGCAATATGCTGAGCTGATTGGTTGTCACAGAATACAGAAACAGGAGTCACACCAACAACACCCAAATTTTCCAACAGGCGAGTGAGCCATGTTAATTCTGCAACTAGTTTACTCAACGCACGATATTCCGCTTCAGCACTACTAAGAGAAACAACAGATTGTTTCTTAGACTTCCACGAGACAAGACTCCCACCAAAGAACACAAAGAAACCAGTCACTGATTTGCGAGAATATGGGCAAGTAGCCCAATCACTGTCCAAATAGCCATGTAAAGCAAAATCAGAAGATTTATTAAAAAGAATACCATAATCAGATGTCCCTTTGAGATAGCGCAGCAGATGTAAAGCAGCAGAATAATGAGGAACATGAGGATATTAGAGAAACTGACTGAGATGCTGGACAGCAAAGCTCAGGTCAAGCCTACTATGAGTTAAGAAATTGAACTTGCCAATAAGGCTCCAATACAGTTCTGGATTTGGAAGCAAGTCACCATCAGCAGCTTGTAATTTCAAAGTAAGGTCAAGAGGAGAGACAACTGGAGATACCTCATAACACTTATATTCAGCCAAGAGATCCAAAATAAACTTTCTTTGATTTAACAACAAACCAGCAGGAGTAGGAGATACCTCAATGCCTAAAACATAGTACAAGATGCCCAAATCCTTTATCTTAAATTGTTCATCGAGATAGGACTTTAAAGCATAAATTTCTGATACATCATTACCTGTTAGAATTATGTCATCTACATACACTGCCAAAATAACCATAGACTCCCCTGATCTCTTTATGAATAGATTGTAGTCATTAAGAGAATGAACAAACCTCTTTGCACACAATGCGCTTGAAAGTTTAGCATACCATTGTCTTGAGGCCTATTTGAGCCCATAAATTGACTTTTGAATTTTGCAAATAAAAGGCTGCCCAGAACTAGAAGAGGATTCCACAGTGAACCCTTGACGCAACTTCATATAGACTTCCTCATCCAAATCCATGGAGGAAGGAATTGTTTACATCTAGCTGAAAAAGTGGCCATTATTTCCTAACAGCTAAGGCAATGAGACATTTAACAGTGGTCATTTTTACCACAGGGGAGAAAATTTCCTTTTAATACGCCCAGCTATCTGAGTATCACCTCTAACTACTAGTCTAGCTTATATCTTTCTATAGAACCATCAGCTCTAAACTTAATCTTATATACCCACTTACTCCCAGTGGCCTTCTTGCCAACAGGGAGAGGAACTATACAGACCATGTCTGATTGCCTTCAAGAGACTCAAATTCTTTCCTTATTGCCTCTTGCCACTCAGGCACCAAAGCAACCCGAGAATAGGAGTAAGGCTTAGAAAATACTGTTTGTGCCTCAGGATGATTAAAGGAAGAACTGGACCCATGGCCTTGGAGAAAAGATGCACAAACAGAAGAGAAAATATAATCATTAAGGTAAGAAGGAGCAACATGGGTTCTGGTAGATTTTCTCAAACCATCAGAAGGTGAAACGGGGAAAATAGGAGTAAGGACAAGACGTGAATTGACAAAAGAATGAGGGTCAGAGGTCATGGAAGAAGAGGAAGGAGAACAAGTAACATTGGCAGATTTTTTAGAAGGAGATGCAGATACTGGAGAAGAAGGTTCATGAGGAACATGAATGGGAGAAATCGATGGTGAAGTAGAAGAAGAAGGAGAAGGAGGAACAATGGAGTCATAAACAAAATTTGTAGGAGAAGAAGTGGAAGAAGAACCAACAGAAAAGATGACAGCAAAAGGAAACACTAATTCATGACCAAGCTTATTGCAATAACTATAGACAACACTAGGCCTCCTTGGATCAAAGTTGGTTTTAGGCTGGAAATTCTTCTGAAAAGGCTTTTGAAAAGATCTTTGAGACCCGCAGAGAAGGAAGCATATTCTGAGCTAAATTGAGAAGGAGGAGGCTGAATTTCTCTTTGTGGTTCATCAGTCACCAGAAGAGGATAAGCCTTGTTGATCGTAGGGAAAGGACTCATTATAAGTAAATTGCTTCATTAGCATAAACTTCATTCAGGCCCATTAAAAATTGGTGCAATTTCTGGGCCTCTTCACGTTTTTTAATATCTAGCTAACCACCTGTCGCGCCCCCTTTTTCTCGCGAAATCGGGTTTATGACATTTGAGAGGACAACTCGTTCCCTTTTGGGAATTGGGTTTAATAGAATTGAAGAGTCGCCACCTAATGATTTAAGTGCATTAGGACACTTTTAGAAGAGCTTGATTTTGGATAACCAGAGATAGGGAAGGGCTTGAAATTATTCCAAGGGGAAGGTGTTAGGCACCCCTCAGAATCCACTAGTGTGGTTCCTGGCCAAGCTATTGTTGTGACTTAAGGCACAAATAACATATATACAAGTAGGACTTCAAATAAGAGGGGATTTTTCACATAAAGGTTAGAAATAAACAAAGTTGGAAAGCATTAAAGAGAGTTGATTTTCTTAAAAGAAATGTTTTAAAAGATTTAAAAGAGACAAAGAAACAAAGGGAAGGAGGGGTCCTAGGTTTATTAATAATATGGATCACCCCACACAACATCCGGTAATCACTCTTACGCGTGATGTTATCGCGTGGTCATCATATCCATATCTACCCTTTCCCACCCCTTTAAAGTATTAAAGCGCGGAATGGTCTCGTTTACTTATTGCATGCTACTACCCGCCCCAATTCTATCAGTCCCGGAGGCATTTAGGACTACTAATCCTAAAGGGAAGGGATGTTGGGATTTCATAGTTTCAAAGGTAAAAATACTAAGGCGACAAGCAAGAACACATATAACAAGTATGGGGAAAGCATATAAACAAATAAGGCTCAAACATGCCTCCTTAGATCAAAGAAAAGCATATAGTTTAGCATGTCTTGCACGTACTGATTAAGATTTTATTAAACTTATAAGCTAGGGCAGGCTGATTTATCACATATTTCCAGATAAAAAGTCTGAATTAGGCTTGCTTGTTGGTCATAATTGATAAAGACTGATGCAGTTTAAAACTTTACCCTAAGGCTTGCCTAGGTATGGGACAAGAGCTCCTATAGACATGATATCTACTGATTTCAGAAAAGAATAAAATAGATTGAATATATACTGATTAAGAGGGGTTACCAGATTATTAAAGAAAAGCAAACTTTAGCAAAAGTTACAGGTTCTGCAAGCATTATTAGTGGTTTTAGACTCATAAGCGAGTGCAAACGTTTCAGACTTGGTTGATAGTTCCTATAGGCATGCTTTCTACGCACTGTTGATTTTAAACACTTTTATAGATATGAAAAAAATGCAGAAAACGTACAACATGATATTCTAGGTACTACATTTTATTACGAACATGACATCTGATTACATTTTTGGTTATTAGGACCTATAGACAAGTTTGCGTAGTGAAAAGCGGGTATGCAAGAATCAGAAGGGACCTATAGGCATATTTTCTACATGCGTGTGCAGAAGCTATAGACATAATATCTACATGAAAGTGCAGGATCCCTATAGTCATGGCATCTAAATGAGAATACTGAAGTTCTTATAGACATGGTAACTAAATGAGAATGCAGAAACGGTTATAGGCATGAAAAATGCAAAAATCTTATAGGCATGGTAGCTATATGAAAATGCAGAAATCTTATAGGCATGGTAGCTATATGAAAAAAGCTAAAATTAGAGATTCCTATAGGCAAGTTATCTACCCCTTTTTACATGCATGGTTACCTCTCCCTTTTCACTAACCATCCCCGAAAGTTTATTACAAAGTTATTACAGTCCAAAGAAAATAAAGAAAATACATTAGAAATTAAAAATTACAACCGAGGAGAGCCTGATTCAAACTTCCTGTCTGAAGTATGAAGTAAACCAACTCCAAAGATCAGATTTCAAAGCCTTTCTCTTATTTGGGGTGTGTCAGAGTTCCCTAAGAGCCTCACATGAACTCCGGGCAGTGCTTACACCCCAAGTACATTACCAGACTAAGACATAGTGCAGTGTGGAAAAGCCAGCCCTCAAGTGTCCAAGTTCAGAGGGAACTCAGGGTCCCAAGGCAAGGCTCACAGGAGGGGGGCAGAACCTAGGAACTAAGAGAGAGTGCAAGTGCAGGATTCTGAAAGGGGAAAGGGGAAAAGAAAACAGTTCACATTGATACACATAGGGGTATGGGGAATGGGGAGATAGTAAAGGAAAAGCAACGGCAGGCTGGTGGGGCATACTCAGCAATGAGGAATGCTGGCCTACCCCATAAGCCCGTTAGAATACATTGTTTAGAAGTTAGGATCCTTTAAGGGATCAAGTTCAAACCATAGACAATAACCTGCATATTTCCATGTTTAAAACTGTAACTCAAAGCACACAAAGGGAATAGGGAGGAGGGGTTCATAACAGAAACAAGCAAAAGAAAACAACATGCTATTTTAAGTATTTAAATCTGCAGAAGTAATAAAGTAGACATAGATGTAGAAAGCTGTAAGTAAACACATTGTGGTGATGCTGAAAATTAAAATTAGGACATACCAGTTTCAAGGAAACAAATAGGAAAAAGCAGTAGTCTTTGTGAAAGTCAGAATGCAGACAAGAAGGGAGTGCTAGTAAGAGTTCAGAAGAGATTGTAAAGTAGTAATGGAGGATTGTTAATCGTGTCAAGTGTGAAAGAAAAGTAGTGTATTTATAGTGCAGAAAGCAGGCAGAAATAAGGTAAGAAAAATAGTTTAAAAACTGATTGTCAATCAATTACACAAGGCGTCACTTAATTAAGGGATTCAGATTCAAACGGGTAAAACCAATTAAGGAAAGAAATTAATCAAACACTTTGTTCAAAGTAGTAAATTAGGGGCAAATACATAAACGCTATTTAAGGACAAGGTCTTTGAAATACACGGTTGTATAATTTAAGGAAAGAAAATCAATTAACACCCAAGAAATCTGAGGCCAGAGATTTTGTACGAATGAACCAAGTCAGAAAGATGGGAAAGATTTTTATCTTAAGGAAAATCAGCAAACAAATCAATTAGATCTATTTAAAAGGAATTCTGAATCAATCACAAGTTTGAAAACCTGTTTTGAAGAAAGATTCATCACATATAAAAGCATACAGACACGTTAAACATAAAGGAAACTTTGTCATGCCCTTGTAAAAATCAGTAGAAAGAATACATTGTAGAAGAGTTTAGCAAAAGGTTCAACATTGTATGAAAACAAAGGTGTAAACTCAGTTTAGAGACTCAAAGTTAGTCTGACAGAGTTAAGGGTTTTGAAATGAAACCCTAGTTCAAGCAAACCATAAAGCAAGGATGAGAGGGCAGACAATTGAATCAAAATCATGTTCAGAAGTTTCAGAAAAGGACGGGCTTCTTCAACAACAGAACTTATGAAGAATATGATAGCGAAGTAACATGCAATCACAGTAGAAGGATTCAGAGAACATAACGGCAAATACTGATACGAATAGTAGAAAAAGCATGCTTGAAGAAACTTAAACAGGGCTCAGTAGAAGTCAAACAGAGAAACTTAAAAACTTAGCAGGAAAATACAGTAGAAGAACACAAGAACACCGGAAAAGTATAGCAGAAAAGCATATAGGAAAACACAGTAAGATAAACATATAAGAACATGGTAAAAATACAGTAGAGAAGTCTACGAGACCATAGTATAGGAAAACACAGTAAGAGAAGCATACAAAAGATGATACGAAAACACAACAGAGGCAAACCACGAATAACAAAGAAAAAAAATCATAAAACACTTAAACACTTTCCAGAAAATACTAAATCGGAAAAGAAGGGTGTTGAAAGTAATTTTCAAAATAAAAGTTAGGGAAATTGTTTGAAAACTCAAGTAGAGCATAGATACACAACAGATCTAAAAAGAATCGGAGAAAATCCTCGAAGGGTTAGGGTTTCAGAAGAACCCTAGAATGAGAAAGGCTTTGAAAGGTCATTGACCTGAGTCGGAAAAGTTAGAATCAGGCTCAGAAGACCAGGATACGCCGGAGCAAGGCCGGAGATGGTCGTGAAACGTCGAGCCGGCAAAGGTCTGGATGAAAACCTTCAAGGTCAGACCTCGAATCTTCAGGTACCAGACACATAGGAGCAATAGGAGGTGAGTATAGGACTCCCACAGCCTGAGAAGCAATAGATTCCGGTGGGTTTCACAGTGGAGGTGGTAGGAGACGATTAGGGTTCCAGGAAGGTTCGAGAGAGTTTGAGAGAAGGGGGTGTTTAGAGGCGGCTGATTAAGTGAAATGATTTTAGGGTTGGGGGGTTTGGAAATTAAAAAAGGAAGGGGGAATTGTGGCCGTTGATCAAAATGATCAACGTCCTAGATCAAAAAAGGGGAGCCGAGCGGGTTTTTTAATTGGGTCATGGGCGGGTAAATTTAGGATTTGATCCGGTCCAATTGGGATTGAAATTGGGTTAGCTGGGGTGGTCGATTTGGGCTACAATTGAAATGCAATAGGGCTAGATTTTAAATAGCCACTTTTTTTATTTTATAAAAATAGTAAAATGATTTCTGAAAACAAATTATAGGTACTAAATTAATTAATAATATATAAATATTAAATTAAAAATACTGGAATCAAATTGGTAATTATAAACGCAATTAATTCTTAAAATAGGCTAATATTGCAATTATATGCAATTTAGCTTTAAGAAATACTAAATAAATTTGTAAAAATGTGCAAGAAATTACCTTGGCTATATTTTGGGATAAATATGAGAATAAAATAAATTAATCACCAAAATGATAATTTGAGGAATAATTATTGGTTTTTGTATAGCTAAAATAGGGCAATAAATTGATTTAAAAATCTTTTTGAAAAATCAGGAAAAATACTAAAACATTTGGACACTCTTATATATGCAAACATATGTTATTTTTAAAGTATTTTGCATATAAAAAATATACAGGGAAAAATTGGGTATCAACAGCTGCCCCTCTTTACCTGGGAAGGATGAAAGAGTTGTCGGATAAAGACATGATGACCAATTTTGACCGAACAAAATATTTTGAAGAAAATCTGGCCGTGCTCCTGCTTCTGAGCTGCCTACATATCTCTGGTCTTACAGGAATCAGGCCGTATGTAGTTCAGGATCCGTCGGCGGAGTATGCCGATGGAGACCTTTTAAGAAAGGACGCAATATTCAGGTTGGGATGAATGGTCAAGGTTTAGTAGGGCTGCGGGAACTGGAGCGGAATGCTCCTGCCGAGATGGTCGTTGCTTGCCGGTTTACCTGCAAATAAACAATACAAGCGATATTGTGCATAAATTTAAACATGATGCAAGTTCCCGTTGGACCATGAATGCTGTCTTCGGACGGTTAAGATGACGTCCTTAGACCATGATGTCCTGGGCCATGAAGCATATAATAAAGGATTCGCAGGCTATGAAATGATGCTCTCGGGCTATGCGAATGATGCCTCCGAACTATGATGCCTTTGAATAATGATATGCAAGAGATTAAAAGAGGTCCTCGGGCCATGGCATGACGTTCTCGGGCTATGGAAATGGTGCCTCCGAACAATGACGCCTTTGGACAGTTTGGCGATCTTTCAGCCCATGAGATGCAGTAGGTGGCGATCTTTCAGCCGATGCAGGATGTAAGGGCGGCGATCTTTCATCCATGCAGAAGGTAAATAAGGCGGCGATCTTTCAGCCATGAAAAATGTAAAGGTGGCGATCTTTCAGCCATGCAGAATGTAAAGGTGGCGATCTTTCAGCCATGCAAAATGTAAATAAAGGTGGCGATCTTTCAGCCATGCAGAATATAAAGGTGGCGATCTTTCAGCCATGCATAATGTAAAGGCGTCGATCTTTCAACCATGCAGAAGGTAAATAAAATGGCGATCTTTCAGTCGTGCAAGTGTAAATAAAGGTGGCAATATTTCAGCCATGCAGATGGAGGTAGAGCTTAACCTCGGAAGGCAGAATGGTAGCCTTATGCAATGCAGGAAATGCAGATGCAGGTAGAGCTTAACCTCGGAAGGCAGAATGGTAGCCTTATGCAATGCAGGAAATGCAGATGGAGGTAGAGCTTAACCTCGGAAGGCAGAGTGGTAGCCTTATGCAGTACAGAAATGCAGATGGAGACAGTGCTTAGTCTCGGAAGGTAGAATGGTAGCCTTATGCAATGCAGGAAATGCAGATGGAGGTAGAGCTTAACCTCGAAAGGCAGAATGGTAGCCTTATGCAAGAGATAAAAGGTGAATAGTAATAAAATTTTCCTAGCTGATGGCCGATAGCTGATTGTGATATTGTGGCTGCTGGGGACATTGTGTGCGGATAGCAACTGTGAATAGGTGTGACGGTTCTGAGAGTTGTATCCTTGAACAGTATGAGCGTATAATATATGATTTTGCGACTTGGGTGCCTGCATCCAAAGAAAAATCGTGAGTTTTGTAAAGGGGAAAGGTTAGTTCGTGTCCCCGCTAACTTTCCTGGCCCTGTTCGGCTTTGATCTGTTGACACGGTATGTATCTTAGGGGTAGCGTTGCTGAACAAAGCGATTTCGATAATAAACATGCGTAAGTTTGTTAAAGATATGACATAAGTATATATTTAAGAAATAGTTTTTTTAGATGAACCGATGACTGTGACGTGATTCAGGACATTGCAACCTCTCTTGCTTCGGAATTTTGAGGGTCCTCCTCAAAATTCTGCCCCAGTTTACTGGGCTGCTGCTTCTGACGGTTGCTTGTGATGACTGGCTGAAGTTACTTCGGAATTTTAAGGGTCCTCCTCAAAATTCTGCCCCAGTTTCCAATTGCGGGGGAAATGAAAATTTTATTGAATTGTGACCGAACCCATAAAGCTACCTACGTATCCCCTCTTAAACGGGAATCAGGTCAGACGTAGTTCAAAATACATCATATAGGAAAGCACAAAGATTACACATAATAGCGCTTGACTGCATCCGAATTAATCAGTTTCGGCCAAACTTCTCCGTCCATTTCTGCAAGTATAAGGGCTCCTCCTGTTAGAACCCGGTGAACCATGTATGGACCTTGCCAGTTGGGAGAGAATTTCCCTTTGGCCTCATCTTGACGCGGGAAGATTTTCTTTAATACCAGCCGTCCTGCTGTGAACTGTCTCGGCTTGACTCTCTTGTTGAAGGCTCTGGACATTCTGTTCTGATAAAGCTGACCATGGAAAACTGCATTAATTCTTTTTCCATCTATAAGAGCTAGCTGTTCGTAGCGACTCTTCACCCATTCTGCATTGTCGAGCTCAGCTTCCTGCATGATCCTCAAGGAAGGAATTTCTACTTTGGCGGGAATAACTACCTCTGTACCAAAAACCAGCATATAGGGAGTTGCCCCGGTTGATCTGCAAATTGTGGTGCGGTACCCCAATAAAGCAAATGGTAGCTTCTCGTGCCACTTCTTGTGCTTCTCTATCATTTTCCTTAGTATCTTCTTGATATTCTTGTTGGCGGCTTCTACGGCTCCGGTCATCTGAGGTTTGTAGGCTGTAGAATTCTTGTGTTTGATCTTAAAGGCTTCACATATGGCCTTCATCAGGTCATTGTTGAGGTTGGAGCCATTATCATTGATGATTGATTCTGGAATCCCGAATCGACAAATGATGCGGTCGCGGACAAAGTCTGCCACGACTTTCTTGGTCACTGCTCTGTAAGATGTTGCTTCAACCCATTTGGTGAAATAATCAATTGCCACTAGGATAAACCTGTGCCCGTTGGAAGCGGCAGGTTCGATTGGTCCAATAACATCCATTCCCCAGGCTGTGAACGGCCATGGTGAGCTTGTTGCATTAAGCTCGTTGGGAGGTTCCTCTATCATGTCCGCGTGTACCTGACAACGGTGGCTCCTGACATACTGGATGCAATCCATCTCCATAGTCATCCAGAAGTAACCAGCTCGGAGTATTTTCTTTGCCAACACAAAGCCGTTCATATGTGGACCGCAGGTCCCAGCATGGACTTCTCCTAGCAGCCTGGATGTTTCTTTTGCGTCGACACACCTTAATAATCCCAAATTAGAAGTCCTCCTAAATAGGATTCCTCCGCTGTTAAAGAAATTATTGGATAACCTTTGAAGTGTGCGCTTCTGAGTAGTGTTTGCAAGTTCTGGGTATTCTCTTTTTGCCAAATATTCCTTGATATCATGAAACCAAGGTTTTCCATCTGCTTCTTCTTCGACATGAACACAGTAAGCTGGCTGATAATGGATCTTTACTGGAGTGGGATCAATGAAGTTTTTGTCCGGATGTTGTATCATAGATGATAGGGTAGCTAATGCATCGGCAAACTCATTCTGGACTCTGGGAACATGCCGGAATCTGTCTTTGTGAACCTCCTCCTCAACTCCTGTACGTGATGCAGATAAGGGAGTATCTTGGAGTTCTTGGTTGCCCATTCTTCTCGGACCTGATGTATAAGCAAATCTGAATCTCCAATTACTAGCAATTCTTGAATGTTCATGTCAATGGCCATATTGAGCCCTAAGATGCAGGCTTCGTACTCGGCCATGTTGTTGGTGCACGGGAACCTGAGTTTGGCAGACATCAGATAATGCTGACCGGTTTCTGATACTAGGATTGCTCCTATGCCAACTCCTTTGAAATTTGCCGCTCCATCGAAAAACATTCTCCACCCGTCATAGGATTCTGCAATATCTTCTCCTGTGAATGCTGCCTCTTCGTCAGGAAAATACGTTTTCAGGGGTTCATATTCTCCATCTACAGGGTTTTCCGCAAGGTGATCTGCTAGTGCATGTCCCTTGACTGCTTTCTGAGTTATGTAGACAATGTAGAATTCACTCAACAGGATCTGCCACTTGGCGAGCCTGCCGGTGGGCATGGGCTTCTGAAAGATGTATTTCAAAGGATCCATCCTTGATATGAAATAGGTAGTATAGGCACAGAAGTAGTGCCTCAGCTTCTTGGCTACCCAAGTTAAAGCACAACATGTGCGTTCTAACAGAGAATACCGGGCCTCATATGGAGTGAACTTTTTGTTGAGGTAGTAAATGGCCTGTTCTTTCTTTCCTGTCTCATCATGCTACCCCAGGACGCAACCGAAGGCACCATCCAACAATATGATGTAGAGTAACAGAGGTCTAACTGGCTCGGGCGGGACTAAGACTGGTGGTGTTGGTATTGACAAGTATTCCTTGATTCTGTCGAAAGCTTTCTGGCAGTCATCAGTCCATTCGATGGTGGCATCCTTGTTCAACATCTTGAGGATTGGCTCATAGATAACTGTAGATTGTGCTATGAACCGGCTGATGTAGTTAAGTCTCCCCAAGAAACTCATTACGTCCTTCTTGTTCTTTGGCGATGGCAATTCTTGAATGGCCTTGATCTTCGATGGATCCAGTTCTATTCCCCAGCGACTCACAATAAACCCAAGAAATTTTCCAGCTGAAACCCCGAATGCACATTTCGCGGGATTCAGTTTCAGGTTGTACCTTCTCAGTCTAGTGAAGAACTTCCTCAAATCTTCCATGTGATCAATGGCTTTCTTTGACTTAATGATGACGTCGTCTACGTACACCTCAATCTCCTTGTGTATCATATCATGGAAAATGGTAGTCATGGCTCTCATGTAGGTGGCCCCTGCGTTCTTAAGGCCAAATGGAATCATCTTGTAGCAGTACATTCCCCACGGCGTAATGAAAGCCGTTTTCTCAGCATCTTCCTCGTCCATCCAGATCTGATGATAACCAGCGAAACAATCCACAAATGATTGCAACTCCTGCTTGGCGCAATTGTCAATCAGGACTCTTGATGCCTTCCTCGATCCTTTCTCCTAGCTTGATGATATCAGAAAATTTATGATTCTCGATCAGCATCAGTCTCTCATAATAATGTGGGTCTTGGGCCCGGACGAAGAATTTGTTCATTTGCTCTTCTTCCAAAGCAGGCCTAACCTTAGCAGCTTCTGATCTCCATCGAGTAGCATACTCACGGAAGGTCTCTGTGGGTTTCTTCTTCAAGTTTTGGGTATAGAACACATCTGGTGCATTCTCTGTGTTGAACCTAAACCTATCCATAAAATCGGATGCCATGCTTACCCAACTTGACCACTTCTTTGAATCCTGGCTAATGTACCAAGATAAGGCGTCTCCCTTCAAGCTCCTCATGAAAAGCTTCATGCGAATTCTCTCGTCTTTTCCTACTCCGACCAGCTTGTCATATGTTCTCAAGTGGACCCTTGGATCTCCCGTACCATCAAACATCTCGAACTTGGGAGGTTTGTACCCCTCAGGCAGTTCGACATCGGGCTGTATGCAAAGATCTTCATAGTTTAGCCCTTCAATTCCCTTACTACCTTCAACGCCTTGAATTCTTCTTGTCAACTTCTTGAGCTCTTCGGCCAGATTTTTGATGAGCAAGTCCTTACCCTCGGACTCGGGTGCACTTGAGATGGCCTGGGTGGAGTGTGGCATAGTCTCCACGTAAATGGGGGTATTATGCTGGGTGTGACAGTGGTCATTTGTAAAGTTCTGGAGTTCTGGGATGGGCAGTGAGGTATCATTTGAGGTATGGCAAGTATTGCAGTGGTGGTGAGGAGCGGGATGGTTTTGTTGCTTTGGGATGTTTTACGGAGGTACAGGATTCTGAGTTTTTGGGAAAGTAACCTCTGGCGTGGTGAGGGAAAAGGACAGATTCGCCAAATTCCGGACTTGATCAAGTTCTTCCTGAAACTTCAACAGCTTTTGTTCTAGTTGGGATGCATTTTCCTTGGGGACCAGAGTACCATGAGTGACCTCTACCCACTCAGCTGAGTTGTTCGAATCTTCCAATTTCCTTTGTTTTTGTGTCTGACAGGACTAGGAGGAGGAGTAGGTGGAGGGCCCCTGGATCTCATAAAATATAATGATGTTGCCAGAGTTCACGAACTAACCTTTGGGGAGGGGAATAACAAAAAGTAAAAACAAAAGATAACAAGTCAGTAAGGAAAGAAAAGTGTATTTATAGTGCAGAAAGCAGGCAGAAATAAGGTAAGAAAAATAGTTTGAAAACTGATTGTCAATCAATTACACAAGGCTTCCCTTAATTAAGGGATTCAGATTCAAACGGGTAAAACCAATTAAGGAAAAAAATTAATCAAACACTTTGTGCAAAGTAGTAAATTAGGGGCAAATACATAAAGGCTATTTAAGGACAAGGTTTTTGAAATACACGGTTGTATAATTTAAGGAAAGAAAATCAATTAACAGCCAAGAAATCTAAGGCCAGAGGTTTTCTACGAATGAACCATGTCAGAAAGATGGGAAAGATTTTTATCTTAAGGCAAAACAGCAAAAAAATCAATTAGACCTATTTAAAAGGAATTCTGAATCAATCACAAGTTTGAAAACCTTTTTTGAAGAAAGATTCATCACATATAAAAGCATACAGACACGTTAAACATGAAGGAAACTTTGTCATGCCCTTGTAAAAATCAGTAGAAAGAATCCAGTGTAGAAGAGTTTAGCAAAAGGTTCAACATTGTATGAAAACAAAGGTGTAAACTCAGTTCAGAGACTCAAAGTTAGTCTGACAGAGTTAGGGGTTTTAAAATGAAACCCTAGTTCAAGAAAACCATAAAGCAAGGATGAGAGGGCAGACAATTGAATCAAAATCATATTCGGAAGTTTCAGAAAAGGGCGGGCTTCTTCAACAACAGAACTTATGAAGAATATGATAGCAAAGTAACATGCAATAACAATAGAAGGATTCAAAGAACATAATGGCAAATACTGATACGAACAGTAGAAAAAGCATGCCTAGAAGAAACTTATACAGGGCTCAGTAGAAGGCAAACAGAGAAAATTAAAAACTTAGCAGGAAAATACAGTAGAAGAACATAAGAACACCGGAAAAGTATAGCAGAAAAGCATATAGGAAAACACAGTAAGATAAACATATAAGAACATGGTAAAAATACAGTAGAGAAGTCTACGAGACCATAGTATAGGAAAACACAGTAAGAGAAGCATACAAAAGATGATACGAGAACACAGCAGAGGCAAACACACCAATAACAAAGAAGAAAAATCATAAAATACTTAAACCCTATCCAGAAAACCCTAAGTCGGAAAAGAAGGGTGTTGAAAGTAATTTTCAAAATAAAAGTTAGGTAAATCGTTTGAAAACTCAAGTAGAGCATAGATACACAACAGATCTAAAAAGAATCGGAGAAAAACCTCGAAGGGTTAGGTTTTCAGAAACCCTAGAATGAGAAAGGCTTTGAAAAGGTCATTGACCTGAGTCGGAGAAGTTAGAATCAGGCTCAGAAGACCAGGATACGCCGGAGCAAGGCCGGAGATGGTCGTGAAACCTCGAGCCGGCAAAGGTCTGGATGAAAACCTTCGAGGTCAGACCTCGAATCTTCAGGTACCAGGCACATAGGAGTAATAGGAGGTGATTATAGGACTCCCATGGCCTAAGAAGCCATGATTTTCGGTGGGTTTCACGGTGGATGTGGTAGGAGACGATTAGGGTTCCAGGAAGGTTCGAGAGAGTTTTAGAGAAGGGGGTGTTTAGAGGCGGCTGATTAAGTGAAATGATTTTAGGGTTGGGGTGTTTGGAAATTAAAAAAGGAAGGGGGAATTGTGGCCATTGATCAAAATGATCAACGGCCTAGATCAAAAACGGGGAGTCGGGCGGGTTTTTTAATTGGGTCATGGGCGGGTAAATTTAGGATTTGGTCCGGTCCAATTGGGATTGAAATTGGGTTAATTGGGATTGTCGATTTGGGCTAAAATTGAAATAGATAGGGTTAGATTTTAAATAGCCACTTTTTCCCTTTTTATCTTATAAAAATAGTAAAATGATTTATGAAAACAAATTAACGGTACTAAATTAATTAATAATATATAAATATTAAATTAAAAATACTGGAATCAAATTGGTAATTATAAACGCAATTAATTCTTAAAATAGGCTAATATTGCAATTATATGCAATTTAGCTTTAAAATACTAAATAAGTTTGTAAAAATGTGAAAAAATTACCTTAGCTATATTTAGGATAAATATGGGAATAAAATAAATTATTCACCAAAAATAATAATTTGAGGAATAATTATTGATTTTTGTATTGCTAAAATAGGGCAATAAATTGATTTAAAAATCCTTCAAAAATTATGAAGAATACTAAAACATTTGGAAACATTTATATATGCATACATATGTTATTTTGAAAGTATTTTGCATATAATAAAAAAAATATACAGGGAAAAATTGAGTATCAACACCACCCCCACAAGTGCATGAGAATCAGAATAAACATTCAAGGTACTGCGTTCATCCCAAACCCTCTTCATCCTTGCATGATATTCAGGAATGTTCATAGAACCCTGAGAAATAAAAGCAAGCTCTTTCTTAACTTGATAAACCCTAATTCCACTCGATTGTCTATATCCAACCACACATCCTTGGCAAGTTGACAATACAGAACACTCTTATGAATTACTGGAGTGAGAAGATTGTGAATCCATGAAATCACAATATTATTACACCTATCCCATTGACAAAAAATAGGGGAATTTGGAGGAGGTCTCACACAATCGGGTTGAATGAAGTACAATTTGTTCTTCATAGAGAGAGCAATAAGCATGCTCCTACGCCAATCACTATACCCAATCCCATAAAAAACAATACCTACCAGTGAAAGCCCCAAAATGTCCGATGGAGGAATGTAAAGAGGATGATTATGATCAATCGTATCATCTGATGAGTTATCAGAACCAGAACGACCAGGACAACTCGAAACCGACTTATCAGAAACCAATGAACCCATGACTAAGAGTAAATTTAGGGTTTTCGTAATTCACCAACAATACAGCAAAAGCGAAGCAATTTTCAACAAAAAAATTGAA
The DNA here is from genome assembly GCF_001879085.1 of Nicotiana attenuata. Taxonomy (NCBI): domain Eukaryota; kingdom Viridiplantae; phylum Streptophyta; class Magnoliopsida; order Solanales; family Solanaceae; genus Nicotiana; species Nicotiana attenuata. The sequence continues at coordinate 45,285 of NW_017670709.1, read as the reverse complement.
GCAAAGTCAGAGTATTTCCGAAAAGTAGAAGGAATTGAAAGAGATTGTCGGAGAAATACAGAACTCCGACAAATTCCAACGAACATAGCGCGAACAACTTTTCTCCAAAATAAAACAAATGTCGACGAGATGCTGATATAGCAAAAGATTACCTCTCAGAACTACCCAGATACGCCGCGCTTATACCATGTTAAGATCATCGTGATTGATTAGTTGTTAGTGAGAAGAAAGAGAATCTGAGAGAAAGAGGGAAAGAAAATATCATGTGCAATTGTGAAATTGAGCATCCAAAGCTTCCAGACTCAGAGCTCTTCTATTTATATAAAAGATAGTTGGTGTAGATCTTTACAATTGGGCCTTGGGACAAAACACAAAGAACGGGATATTGGGCTACCTATTAATACAAAGGCTGGACTATACAAATATACAATCGAATAATAAAATAAATCTGACTATGTACAAAAGAAATACCTCTACTATCCAACAGTAATTCCTCCTATATTTGTTTCGGCAACAATATAGATAAATTAGGAACTTCTTTTGTTCGTATAGTTAAGGATTAATGTAATTGTCTTTTGGAACAATGCGAATCTGTACATGGTCGTCTGGAAAATTTATACATAGTGCAATATTGTATTCAAATTAAACGTGCCCTAATGAGAAATTCGATTTACAAACTGTAGGCTGCATGTAAAGTTTGAAGTTCTCAGTTGGATTCTTTATATACCATTACTCATGACAAACTTGCCTAATTATTAGTTATAGAAGATAATATATACAAATTGTTATGTTTATGCGTGTGTATCAGGGGCGGCCCATCCTTAATGCAGGTAAAGCAATCGCTTTAGGGCCCACATTTATGGGACCCCCATTTTTTTGTTATGCTTAAGTTTTATATATATATAATAAAAAAAATTAAAAAAAAACTATAAAGTGAAACAATACGTGGGAAGTTTGCATAAAAAGAAAACACAAATTGGGATAGTGAATGCCAATGGGAGGGGCCCACTTCTATTGCTCATGGTAATTTATTTTCAAAATAAAATAAAATCTGAAAGTACAATTACATGGTGAGAACCAACGTTACAAACTTTTTTGGAATGGAAAGAGTCCTTGTCTCCGGATTTTCCACCCTCGGGAGTCGTGATGGCGCCTACTATTAGGAGCTAGGCAAGCCAATTATTTATTATCTCTTTTAGCAAACCTCAACATTAATAAAAACAACGAAACATTTAATAGAAAAGCGGAAGTCTTAAATATAAATAAACTGAAAGCAATGCGGAAGTTCAATACAACTCTACCCAAGAACTGGAGTCACAAACTCACGAACGTCTAGAGAATGCTAAATACAACGTCTGAATAAAAACATAGTTTTGTTTGTTCCGGTACAAAGGATAACAAACTAAAGTAAAGATAGAAGAAACTCCGGGTCTGCGGACGCCAGCAAGGCTACCTCGGTGTCTCTGGACTGAAGTCAGCTCCCAAATCTACTATTGCTGTCCAAAAGCTGCTCCGGCACCGTGATCTATGCAAAAAGATGCACAGAGTGTAGCATCGGCACAACCGACCCCATGTGCTGGTAAGTGCCTGGCCTAACCCCGGCGAAGTAGTGACGAGGCTAGACCGGACTACCAAACAAACCTGTGCAGTTCAATATATATGTATGCAATATGAAGGTATACAGAAATTAACCAGTCAAGGGGGAGGGGGAGCATGTTGTAGGGGCTATAACAATTCAGGTATAAAAATCAATAATTAAGGAATGAAACAGTACAATTACAATATCAACGAAAGTAGGAAATCAACCGTTGCACGGCACCATCCTTCGTGCTTTTACTCTCATTCTCACCCAAACAATCATATAAAGTGCACGGCATCACCCTTCGTGCTTTACCTCACAAATGATGGCACAGAATGACCCTTCGTGCATAAACACTCATATCATGACACAGAATGTTCCTTAGTGCAATAGTAATCATATCATGGCACGGAATGTTCCTTCGTGCATTAGTAATCATATCATGGCACGGAATGTTCCTTCGTGCATTAGTATTCATATCACAATCGCGCACGGCATCACCCTTCGTGCTTTATCACTCGTCCTCACCCAAACAACAATCACAAACAATGGGGCGATGGAATGAACAAACAAAATAGGAATCCCGGCAAGGGAACAATAACAATAATTTCAATATCCCGACAAGGGAGAAAAAGTCTACCAAACAGCAAAACATCCCGGCAAGGGAATAACCAATAACTCATTAGCTTTCTTTCATTTCTTACTTCACATCTCACTTTCTCACTTGAGCCAATGCTCCCAAGAATTGTATAATCTCAGATACCTTTTCAATTCGTATCACAACCAAGCCAAGACACCACGAAAATCAAATGGTTATAATGTTTTTCACATGTTCTTTACAATATATAGAAAACCTCAATTAACATGGAATTCATAACAAATCACGATAATCACCCTTTAAGGACTCACGGTCATGCTAGACACCAATGTATAGATACTCGTCACCATGCCTATACATCGTAATCGATCAATTAGCAAATAGCAAACAAGACTCAACTCATATTCCCTCAAGCTAGGGTTAAACTAAACACTTACCTCAACTTCCACGGCTAAATCAACCCACAACGACCGCCTTCCCTTTCGAATTCGGCTCCAACTCGATCAAATCTATGAAATAACGACTTTATAGTATCAATAATAGCTAAACAAATCAAACCCAATGCCTAAATATAGATTCCCAACCTTTCTTCCAAAAATTCCAAAATCGACCCCGGGCCCGCTTGGTCGAAACACGAGGTTCGGACCAAATTCATATCACCCATTCCCCCACGAGCCCGGATATACAATTTGTTTTCAAACTCGACCCCGAAACGAGATCTAAATCAAAGAAAATTGAAAAACCCTAACTCTACCCATTTCCCCCAATTTCAACCCTAGATTACATGATTTAGGCTTAGAAACTCACTAATTAATGAGAGAAAATGAAGGAACTAGGTAGGAAATTACTAACCCAAATGGTCTTGAAGAATGGGGGCTTTAATGGACTTCTAGAGCTTGGGGAGGAAGAGAGTTTGTGAGAAATTTGAATGAAACCCGTATGTTTTGATTCTGGAAACTTAAAAATATAACTGGGCGTTTTTGTTCTATGCGTTCGCGATGGGCAACTGGGCAGTGCATCGCGTTCGCGATGGGGATGATGCGAATGCGAAGAAGGAAGCTGGGNTTACCAATCGTTTTGGAGAAGAAGAATCGTTTGGAAAATCGCCTCTTATGTCTTGGGTTTTGAAAAAAGAAAAATGACTGAAATTCCCGACCTTATATACTCTCTGAAGACCCAGCGCGGACCGCGCAAAATGGACCGCGGCCGCGCTGAAGAACTGTACAAATACCACTCTCTAAACTCTCCAACGCGAACCGCACAAAGGGGAACGCGGCCGCGCTGGTAGACCTGGGAAATGCTGGCTCTCTGAAGTTAGCTACGCGGACCGCGCATGGACGACCGCGGCCGCGCAGCTTCCACCGCGGACCGCACTAAGGCGACCGCGTCTGCGCAGCATGCACCGCGGACCGCGCTAAGGCGACCGCGGGCGCGCTGGAGCCTGCAACTCCCTGAACCTGGAACATCTACTATTTCTAAGTCTAAGACCTCCCGGGGCCTACTCAAGACTCACCCGAGCCCTCGGGGCTCCAAACCGAACATTCACATAACTCCAAAAACACCATACGGACTTACCCGTGCGATCAAATCGCCAAAATACATCAATACAACGGATCAAGCCTCAAAACTCATGAGTTCTTCCCAATTTTCATAAAACATCAATTTTTCGTCCATTTTAAGTCCGAAACACGTCAAACGACGTCCGATTTCAACCAAACTTTACAGAAAGCGTTTAAACCATATATAAGACTTGTACCGGACGCCGGAACCAAAAATACGGACCCGATACCACAGATCTTTTAATCAAATTTCATTTCCGGTTCCCTTGATAAATTTCAGAAAAACAATTTCTTTTAAAAATTTATTTCTCGGGCTCGGAACCTCGAATTTCGATTTCGGGCATACGCCCGAGTCCCATATTTTTCTANCGATAGGTGGTGTCGCGTTCACGAGTCGGGACAACGTGGACAGTGCATCGCGTTCGCGAGTGGGGATGATGCGAACGCGAAGAAGGAAGAGTCGGGGGGGGGTCCAGAATTCGTTATACGCGAACGCGTGAAGGACATGCGAACGCGATGAGGAAGACTATAAAGGTACGCGTTCGCGAGTTGTCGAGTGCCAACGCGAAGAGGAAATTTCTGGGATTCAGAACTTGGCTTACGCAATCGCGATGAAAGGGACGCGAACGCGAAGAAGAGGGGGTTCAAGGCTACGCGAACGCGAGAGGGCTAGTGCGAACGCGATGAAGAAAATCCCTGTGCAAAAATTGCAGAAAATCTGCTAACTCCCTAAGTCCAAAACTACCCCGAACACCTCCGAAAATACTCCCGAGCCCTCGGGGCTCCTAACCAATCACACGCACTAACTCAACAACATCCTACGAACTTAACCGTGCGATGAAATCGCCAAAATAACATCAAGAACGAGGAATCAAACCTCAAAATCATCACTTTTTCTTCAAACTTCATAAACTTTCATTTTTAGATATTTAGGTCCGAAACACGTCAAATGACGTCCGATTTTAACCAAATTTCACAGGAAGCGCTTAAACCACATATAAGACCTGTACCGGGCGCCGGAACCAAAATACGGGCCCGATACCAACACNGGCACCTCCACGCTGCACCGTGTCTCTTAGGACACACAAATGGGGATCATCAAACTGCCGATCACGAATACGCTCCAATAATGAAGAACGAGCAACCGTGCAAGCTAACACCCTGCTAGGCTCAGAAATATCCAACCTCACAAATCGATTGGCCAAAGCCTGAACATCCAAAGCAAGCGGCCTCTGGCTGGCCGGGATATAAGCAAGACTACCCATGCTGGCGGACTTCCTACTCAATGCATCGGCCACCACATTGGCCTTCCCCGGGTGGTACAAGATAGTAACATCATAATCTTTCAGCAACTCCAACCATCTCCTCTGCCTCAAATTCAACTCCTTTTGCTTGAACAAGTACTGAAGAATCTTGTGATCAGTGTACACCTCACACGTCACACCATAAAGATAATGTCTCCAAATCTTCAAAGCATGAACAATGGCTGCCAACTCTAGATCATGAACCGGATAATTCTTCTCGTGGATCTTCAACTGCCTCGAAGCATAGGCTATGACTCTGCCATCCTGCATCAATACTACACCAAGCCCCATACGGGAAGCATCACAATAGACTGTATAAGGCCCCGAACCTGTGGGCAAAACCAATACCGGTGCCGTAGTTAGAGCTGTCTTGAGCTTCTGAAAGCTCGCCTCGCACTCATCTGACCATCTGAACTGGGCACCCTTCTGGGTCAACCTGGTCATCGAGGCTGCAATAGACGAAAACCCCTCCACGAACCGACGGTAATAGCCTGCTAACCCCAAGAAACTCCGGATCTCTGTAGCTGATGCTGGTCTAGGCCAGCTCTTGACTACCTCAATCTTCTTCGGGTCCACCTGAATACCCTCTGCTGATACGACGTGACCCAGAAATGCAACTAAACTCAACCAGAACTTGCACTTCGAGAACTTAGCATATAACTGGCTATCCTTCAGAGTCTGAAGAACCACTCTGAGGTGCTGCTCGTGCTCCTCCTAACTGCGGGAGTATATCAGAATATCATCAATAAAAACTATCACGAACAAGTCCAAATAAGGCCTGAACACTCGGTTCATCAACTCCATAAATGCTACTGCGGCATTAGTCAACCCAAATGACATGACCAGGAACTCATAATGCCCGTACCGAGTGCGGAATGCTGTCTTAGGGATATCGGATGCCCTAATCCTCAACTGATGGTAGCCAGATCTCAAGTTTATCTTTAAAAACACCTTCGCACCCTGAAGCTGGTCGAACAAATCGTCAATCCTCAGCAGTGGATACTTGTTCTTTATCGTCACTTTGTTCAATTGCCGGTAATCAATGCACATCCTCATCGAACCGTCCTTTTTCTTCACAAATAACACCGGCGCACCCCAAGGCGAGACGCTGGGTCTAATGAAACCCTTCTCAAGCAAATCTTGCAACTGACCCTTTAACTTCTTCAACTCCGACGAGGCCATGCGATACGACGGGATAGAAATAGGCTGCATACCCGGAGCCAAATCAATACAGAAGCCAATGTCCCTGTCGGGTGGCATACGCAGCAGGTCTGAGGGGAAAACATCAGGAAACTCCCAGACGACAGGCACAGAATCTATAGGAGGAACCTCGGCACTGGAATCACGAACATAGGCCAAATAGGCCAAACACCCCTTCTCAACCATACGTCGAGCCTTCACATACGAGATAACACTGCGAGTGGCATGACTTGGGGTCCCTCTCCACTCCAAACGGGGAAAATCTGGTAAAGCCAAGGTCACGGTCTTGGCGTGGCAATCCAAGATGGCATGATACGGGGATAACCAATCCATCCCTAATATGACGTCGAAATCCACCATGTCTAAGAGCAATAAATCAACACGGGTCTCAAGACCCTCAAACACTACCACACAGGAACGATGAACTCGGTCGACCACTATAGAATCACCCACTGGTGTAGACAGATATACAGGAACACCCAAGGCATCACTAGGCATAACCAAGTACGGTGCAAAATAGGATGACATATACGAATACGTAGACCCAGGGTCGAATAGCACTGAAGCATCCCTATCACATACCAGAATAGTATCTGTAATAACTACATCTGAAGACTCAGCCTCTGGCCTGGCTGGAAGAGCATAACACCGGGGTTGGGACCCACCTCCCTGAACCATATCCCTGGGACGATCGGCTGCTGGCTGGCCTCTACCTCTAGCGGTCCGAGTTCCACCTCTATGATCTCTACCTCCACCTCTATGACCTCTACCCCCGCCTCTAGCTGGCTGGGCGGCCTGTGAATCAACTGATGCATGTATCATAGGACGAGGACCCTGCTGCTGGGAACTGCTCGAAGCTCGAGGGCAAAATCTGACAATGTGACCCGGGTCACCACAAGCGTAACAAGCCCTCGACTGCTGAGGCTGCTGACCTTGTCGACCTGAATGTCCACCCCGAAAACTCTGAAGTGGTAGGGGCACTGATAGGTGCTGATGGTGAACTGTGAGGCTGCTGGTCAGAATAATGCTGGTGAGAACCACGACCACCTGAAGTACCATGAGAAATCTGAAGAGCTGACTGAAAGGGCCTCGGAGGATGGCCTCTACCATAAGAATCTCTACCTCCAGACGAGGTACCACTGAACCTACCTGTATGACGGAGCCTCTTATCTGACCCATGACCACCTCCTTGTGCAAGAGCCATCTCAACTCTACGGGCCGCATTGGCCGCCTCCTGAAAAGAAATCTCACTCCCGGCCCCCATAGCCATCTGGAGACGGATCGGCTGAATCAAACCATCAATAAACCTCCGCACCCTCTCTCTCTCGGTGGGGAGTATAACAATAGCATAGCGAGCTAGATCAATGAATCGGGTCTCATACTGTGTGACTGTCATAGAGCCCTGCTGGAGGCGCTCAAACTGCCTGCGAAGAGCATCTCGCTGAGTAACGGGGAGAAACTTCTCCAAGAACAACTCTGCAAACTGGTCCCAAGTCAGAGATGGCGACCCTGCTGGTCTGGCTAAACAATAGTCCCTCCACCAAGTCTTGGCGGATCCAGATAGACGAAAGGTGGCGAAGTCGACCCCATTGGTCTCCACAATACCCATAGTCCGAAGAACCTCATGGCAGCTATATAAGAAATCCTGGGGTCCTCTGAAGAAGCACCACTGAATGTGGTGGTGAAGAGCTTGGTGAACCTATCCAGCCTCCACAAAGCATCTGCGGACATAGCTGCTCCATCGCCGGTCTGAGTCACAATACCCGGCTGAACTGCCACAGCTGGCTGAACCACTAGAACCTGAGCCTGGGGAGCTACCTGCTCCGGAGTACGTGTAGCAGGAGTCTGAACTCCTCCTCCAGCCTGAGAAGTGGCTGGTGCTACCGGAAGCAAACCCGCTCGAGAGACGCTCTCCATAAAGCATACCATCCTGACCAAAGTGTCCTGAAGAACTGGGGTGGCTATAAACCCCTCTGGGACCTGAGTTGGGCCCACCGGAGCTGCTGGGGCTGGAACCTCCTCGTCACAATCAACATGAGGCTCCACCTCTGGGACTGCTGCTCGGGGCTGAGCTCTGCCCCAGCCTCGGCCTTTGGCACGGCCTCGCCCTCTGCCCCTCGTAGGAGCTGCTGCTGGGGGCTTGGGCTGCTGCGCGGTAGAAGAAGAAGCACGTGTTCTCGCCATCTGCGAAAGAACAGAGTAGAGAGACAATCAGTATTTGAGAAACAGAATCGCACGACAAGAAAGAACAAAAGTAAGATTTCCTAACTCTGTAGCCTCTTGGGGATAAATAGAGACGTCTCCGTACCGATCACTCAGACTCTACCGAGTTTGTTCGTGAGTTGTGAGACCTATGTAACCTAGTGCTCTGATACCAACTTGTCACGACCCAGATTTCCCACCCTCGGGAGTCGTAATGGCACCTACTATTAGGAGCTAGGCGAGCCAATTATTTATTATCTCTTTTAGCAAACCTCAACATTAATTAAAACAACGAAACATTTAATAGAAAAATGGAAGTCTTAAATATAAATAAACTGAAAGCAATGCGGAAGTTCAATACAACTCTACCCAAGAACTGGAGTCACAAACTCACGAACGTCTAGAGAATGCTAAATACAACGTCTGAATAAAAACATAGTTTTGTTGTTCCGGTACAAAGGATAACAAACTAAAGTAAAGACAGAAGAAACTCCAGGCCTGCGGACGTCAGCAAGGCTACCTCGATGTCTCTGGACTGAAGTCAGCTCCCAAATCTACTATTGCTGTCCAAAAGCTGCTCCGGCACCGTGATCTGTGCAAAAAGATGCACAGAGTGTAGCATCAGCACAACCGACCCCATGTGCTGGTAAGTGCCTGGCCTAACCCCGGCGAAGTAGTGACGAGGCTAGACCCGACTACCAAACAAACTTGTGCAGTTCAATATATATGTATGCAATATAAAGGTATACAGAAATTAACCAGTCAAGGGGGAGGGGAGCATGCTGTAGGGGCTGTAACAGTTCAGGTATAAAAATCAATAATTAAGGAATGAAACAGTACAACTACAATATCAACGAAAGTAGGAAATCAACAGTTGCACGGCACCATCCTTCGTGCTTTTACTCTCATTCTCACCCAAACAATCATATAAAGTGCACGGCATCACCCTTCGTGCTTTACCTCACAAATGATTGCACGGAATGACCCTTCGTGCATAAACACTCATATCATGGCACGGAATGTTCCTTCGTGCA
>NW_017670709.1:10087-35784 GCF_001879085.1 Nicotiana attenuata | reverse complement strand
TGAGTTATGGTTTTTCCCTTGCCGGGATGTTTTTGCTGTTTGGTAGACTTTTTCCTCCCTGCCGGGATATTGAAATTATTGTTATTGTTTCCCATTGCCGGGATTCCTATTTTGTTGTTTCATCCATCGCCCATTGTTTGTGATTGTTGTTTGGGTGAGGACGAGTGATAAAGCACGAAGGATGATGCCGTCGCGATTGTGATATGAATACTAATGCCACGAAGGAACATTCCGTGCCATGATATGATTACTAATGCACGAAGGAAAATTCCGTGCCATGATATGATTACTATTGCACGAAGGACATTCCGTGCCATGATATGAGTGTTTATGCACGAAGGGTCATTCCGTGCAATCATTTGTGAGTAAAAGCACGAAGGGTGATGCCGTGCACTTTATATGATTGTTTGGGTTGAGAATGAGAGTAAAAGCACGAAGGATGGTGCCGTGCAACTGTTGATTTCCTACTTTCGTTGATATTGTATTGTACTGTTTCATTCCTTAATTATTGATTTTTATACCTGAACTGTTACACCCTACAGCATGTCCCTCCCCTTGATCATTTAGCTTTCTTTTCATTTTCTTACTTCACATCTCACTTTCTCACTTGAGCCAATGCTCCCAAGAATTGTATTATCTCAGATACCTTTTCAATTCGTATCACAACCAAGCCAATACACCACGAAAATCAAATGGTTATAATGTTTTTCACATGTTCTTTACAATATATAGAAAACCTCAATTAACATGGAATACATAACAAATCACGATAATCACCCTTTAAGGACTCACGGTCGTGCTAGACACTAATGTATAGATACTCGTCACCATGCCTATACATCGTAATCGATCAATTAGCAAATAGCAAACAAGACTCAACTCCTATTCCCTCAAGCTAGGGTTAAACCAAACACTTACCTCAACTTCCACGGCTAAATCAACCCACAACGACCACCTTCTCTTTCGAATTCGGCTCCAACTCGATCAAATCTATGAAATAACGACTTTATAATATCAATAATAGCTAAACAAATCAAACCCAATGCCTAAATATAGATTCCCAACCTTTCGTCCAAAAATTCTAAAATCGACCCCGGGCCCGCTTGGTCGAAACACGAGGTTCGGACCAAATTCATATCACCCATTCCCCCACGAGCCCAGATATACAATTTGTTTTCAAACTCGACCCCAAAACGAGGTCCAAATCAAAGAAAATTGAAAAACCCTAACTCTACCCATTTCCCCCAATTTCAACCCTAGATTACATGATTTAGGCTTAGAAACTCACTAATTAATGAGAGAAAATGAAGGAATTAGGTAGGAAATTACTAACCCAAATGGTCTTGAAGAATGGGGGCTTCAATGGACTTCTAGAGCTTGGGGAGGAAGAGAGTTCGTGAGAAATTTGAATGAAACCCGTATGTTTTGATTCTGGAAACTTAAAAATATAACTGGGCGTTTTTGTTCTATGCGTTCGCGACAGTGGTGTCGCGTTCGCGATGGGTAACTGGGCAGTGCATCGCGTTCGCGATGGGGATGATGCGAACACGAAGAAGTAAGCTGGGTGGGGGGTCCAGAATTCATTATACGTGAACGCGTGAAGGAAATGTGAACGCGATGAGGAAGACTGTAAAGGTACGCGTTCGCGAGTTGTCGAGTGCAAACTCGAAGAGGAAATTTGTGGGATACAGAACTTGGCTTACGCGATCGCGATGTAAGGGGCGAACGCGAAGAAGAGGGGGTTCAAGGCTATGCGAACGCGATGAAGAAAATCCCTGTGCAAAAATTGCAGAAAATCTGCTAACTCCCAAAGTCCAAAACTACCCCGAACACCTCCGAAAACACTCCCGAGCCCTCGGGGCTCCTAACCAATCACACGCACTAACTCAACAACATCCTACGAACTTAACCGTGCGATCAAATCGCCAAAATAACATCAAGAACGAGGAATCAAACCTCAAAATCATCACTTTTTCTTCAAACTTCATAAACTTTCATTTTTAGATATTTAGGTCCGAAACATGTCAAATGACGTCCGATTTCAACCAAATTTCACAGGAAGTGCTTAAACCACATATAAGACTTGTACCGGGCGCCGGAACTAAAATACGGGCCCGATACCAACACTTTCTAATCCATTTTCATTTCAAATTTCCATATAAATTTCAGAAAAATAATTTCTTTTAAAAATTCATTTCTCGGGCTCGGAACCTCGGATTTCGATTTCGGGCATACGCCCGAGTCCCATATTTTTCTACTGACTCTCCGGGACCGTCCAATCACGGGTCCGGGTCCGTTTACCCAAAATGTTGACCAAAGTCAACTTTAATCATATTAATTTCAAAATTCATCATTTTTCACACAGAATTCATATTTATGATTTTCGGCTACGCGCCCGGACTGTGCACGCAAATTGAGGCGACTAAAATGAGATTTTCAAAGCCTCAAGAGCACGGAATGAATGAGAAAAACAGGTGATGACCCTTCGGGTCGTCACAGTCCTTTTGGGAATGGAAAGAGTCCCTCTTTAAGGTGGATATCTTGGAAAATAATCAATTAGGTAGGAATATATTCTCATTGATTGTAGTACATAAACAAGTACAACTTTTACTTTAAAATTTTAATTTTTCTATCACAAGTCACAACTTTCTCAAGCAAAGTGAAAACAAAAACGTGTGCACTATTCTATTATTATACTAGCGTAATAGCCCGCACTTCGCGCGGTTAAAAGAAAAGAAAATATAATTAAATATTAATGTCATAATTTATTTTAAAAAACTTTATCTATACTAAACAAATTGTTTATGATTCTAGCTTTTTTTATGATTTTACTAGCATCCAATATAGAAATTTAAAATTAAAAATCGTCAGTAATAAATACTCATATATATACTAAATATTAAACAACTTATTTGTGAGCGCAAGTTGGCCCACAAACAACTATCAAAAAATATTGGGGCATTTGCATCTATACCCGTTTTTTGTGCCACATTTTAACTTGTGCCCGCTTTGCAAAAAAATTGCAAGCGTACCCGCTTTTTCACATAACTCAGCACACGGGGCTGAAGTAGCAAAGGAAATCACGCAAAACTTCAGCATTTTAGTACCCGGGCCTGAAGTTCAGCTCTAGAGCTGAAGTTTTTCTTTTGTAACTGAAAAACTTCAACTCTAGAGCTGAAGTTTTTGTCTTTGTAAGCTTGAGCAAACTCAAAATGGTCCTCAGCTGGAACCTTCCTGGTTTAATCACTGCAAAACCTTAAAAAACGAGCAGATGTTACAGATGTATGATGCACGTAGAGCTGCTGCAATGAAGACAATCAAACAATCTTTCACTATTGGGAACTCTTCCAGTAGTTTTCATGCACTTAATACTATGTTGCAAGTCATACCTGCAACTGCCGATCGAAGTTCAATCAGTAATCTTGAGCCAAATTCTCCCAGCTCTGCTGCAATTGAGCATTTTTCTTCCCCGCAGACATTGCCAGTGAATGCTGGTCATCAGCACCAAATTTTGAAACCCATGAAGCGTAAACGTGCTACATCTGAACATACTCCTTGGTATAAAGAAGTTTCAGTGGATTCACGGAGCAATCAGACAATCAGGTTCTTATTATGCATAGCATTTTCTTTAATAAATCCTCTAGAGCTGAAGTTTTTGTTTTGTAACCAGGAAATCTTTGTAACCGGAAAACTTCAGCTCTAGAGCTGAACCATTTATCCGCAGCCCCGTGCCTCTTTTTCTCTATCTTTCCTGTTCTTTTCAAACAAATGTAGTAGTTTATGACTTAGCAGACTGCATTATGGATTCATAGATGCTCGTGACTTGTGACGCCCCGGTTAGGGCTATGTCGGGTTGGATTTTCCGCATTTTTATCGTTATTTTCCGCTATTCAGTGTTAGTAAATTATGTTTTAAAATGTTATGTGTTGTTTAATTGTTTTAACAGATGAGTTGGTTTCAACTGGCTGGCCTTGTCTTCACGAGAGGCGCCATCACGATCGGGTTCGGGGTTAGGGTGGTGACAAGTTGGTATCAGAGCCTAGGTTACATAGGTCTCACAAGTTATGAGCAGGTTTAGTAGAGTCCCGCGGATCGGTACGGAGACGTCTGTATTTATCCTCGAGAGGCTGCAGAACCTTTAGGAAAACATCATCTTCTTGAAATTCTTATCATGCGAGTTGTTAATCCGAGTACTAAACTTCTGTTGTTCCGTTCTCTCACAGATGGTGAGGACACGCGCTATAGGACAAGATGGACGACCACCAGTGCCACCAGCTGTGGCCACCAGAGGCCGAGGACGCGGTCATGGCCGTGGTAGGGGCAGAGCAGCGAGGGCAGCACCTGCAGATCCACTAGCTGCCCCAGTTCAGGACCAGGTCCCAGCTGTGGACCCTCCAGCAGCACCAGCTGTGCCTATTGTTATTCCGGGTCTTCAGGAGGCCTTGGCTCAGATCTTATCAGTTTGTACTAGCCTAGCTTAAGCGGTTTCAACTACTACAGCCGCAGCTACTTCACAGGCTGGGAGAGGCAGTCAGACTTCCGCCACCCGCACGCCTGAGCAGGTCGTGCAGGGACTTCAGATGCCGGGGGCACCTCCAGCCCAGCCGATCGCAGCTGCTCAGGACCATATAGTTCCTGTCATGCTAGAGGATGAGCAGCGCTGGTTGGAGAGATTTGGGATACCTCAGCCTCCGTCATTCAGTGGAGCAGAGGGCGAGGATGCCCAGGGCTTTTTTGACAAGTGTCAGAGGATGCTTCGCACAGCCGGTATTCTGGAGACCAGCGGGGTCGCTTTCACTACTTATCAGTTTTTAGGACCTTCTTTTACTTGGTGGGAGGATCTTGAGAGGCGTAGGCCTGCTGGTGCAGCACCCCTATCTTGGCAGCAGTTCTCCGTTCTCTTTCTGGAGAAGTATGTACCGCAGTCTCGCCGGGAGGAGTTGCGTAGGCAGTTTGAGTGGTTGCGTCAGGGAGACATGACTGTGTCACAGTATGAGCTGAGATTCTCTGAGTTGGATCGTCATTCCATCTGGTTAGTCCCGACAGATCGAGAGAGGATTAGGAGGTTTGTTGATGGTCTTACCTATCAGCTCCGTATCCTTATGACCAGGGAGAGGGTGACTGGTGCTACATTCGAGGAGGTTATGGATATTGCCAGAGAGATTGAGTCTGTCCGTCGCCAGGAGCGAGAGGAGAGGGAGGCCAAGAGGCCTCGAGGTTCTGGTAGCTACAGTGGTGGTCCTTCGAGGGGCCAGTTCCAGCACGGGAGAGGCCGACAGTTCCGTCATGGTCAGTCTGATCGCTCAGGTTATCTAGGAGCATCATCGATTCATGGTTCCCACAGTTCTCACCAGTGCCATTCTTCACTTAGTGCCCTCCCAGCTCAGAGCTCATCCCGTACTCCATCTCTTCAGGGCTCTTCTACTCCGAGTGCTTCTGTTAGTCACTTCGGTGCGGGGGGTTCCCATCAGTCCCCTTCTCCAGCACCTAGGAAATGTTATGAGTGTGGCGAGGTGGGCCACATGTGGAGGCAGTGTCCCCGCCGTGTTGCTAGTTCATCTCAGCAGAGGGGTCAGTCATCAGCTTCAGCTCCAGCTGCTCCACCACCACCCGCCCAGCCAGCTAGGGGTGGGGATCACTCAGCCAGGGGTCGCCCCAAAGGGGAAGGTCGATCAGGGGGTCGTCAGGCTCGTTTCTATGCTCTTCCAGGCAGACCCGATGCCATTGCTTCTGATGTTGTCATTACAGGTATTATTTCAGTCTGCCACAGAGATGCCTCTGTACNAAAAAACGAGCAGATGTTACAGATGTATGATGCACGTAGAGCTGCTGCAATGAAGACAATCAAACAATCTTTCACTATTGGGAACTCTTCCAGTAGTTTGCATGCACTTAATACTATGCTGCAAGTCATACCTGCAACTGCCGATCGAAGTTCAATCAGTAATCTTGAGCCAAATTCTATCCCCAGCTCTGCTGCAATTGAGCATTTTTCTTTCCCGCAGACATTGCCAGTGAATGCTGGTCATCAGCACCAAATTTTGAAACCCATGAAGCGGAAACGTGCTACATCTGAACATACTCCTTGGTATAAAGAAGTTTCAGTAGATTCACGGAGCAATCAGACAATCAGGTTCTTATTATGCATAACAATTTCTTTAATAAATCCTCTTGCTTCATGCTGATGTGTTTTTAACTTCCTATATGCAGCCTGGCAGAAAGAGAGTGGGCTAGAGCTGCTAATAGGCTTACTGAAAAGGTATCATGAACTGACTACTAAAATCCTCTTGTTTTCAAAATTTGATTACCTTTACTTTTCTAACTACCTGTTATTTTCTACTATCAGGTTGAAGAAGGCATTGATTTTATTGAGGAAGGGGCACCAGGGGTTAAAGCTAAAAGAAGGGTTTTATTGACCACTCAGCTTATGCAGCAACTACTTCGACCTCCACCTGCAGCAATTCTTTCTGCAGAAGCTAATTCAGAGCATGAGAGTGTGGCTTACTCCATCGCTAGATTGGCATTGGGGGATGCATGCAGCATGGTCTGTAGCTCAAATGGTGCTCTGAATATGCCTCATGATGATAAAAAACTGTGAGTTTTCTGACTGTTGCCTGAGATTGTTCAGTCATGTCTATAACTTTGTTGTTCTTCTGATCCTAATGATATGTTTGATGTATTTGTAGGCTTCCTGAAAACTGCAATACTTCACAGAGGGTTAATAAACATTGTTTTGCCAAAACCGTAGAAGAGTTAATGGGAAGAGCGAGGAGATTAGAAAGTGACTTTTTGAGGTAATGCTTGATGTTTCATTCGGGTTCTTTTTTTTTTTCCGCCAACAGCAACATGTGCAGACACTGTTGACTGCACACGACTATAGCAGATGAGTTTCTATAATATTATATTTGGGACCCAGAGTTCCTGCACTGTTTTAGGGGCTTTTGGGTGGTGGGAGGGGAAAAAACTAGTTGGAGGTGAAAGAACACCTCTCGAAGGAAATCGCAGTCTCTCACCATGAAGTCATAGAGTAGATCTAACTTTTCTGCTGTCAATATCAATATTTAGTGATATTTTCACGTTTGAGGGAGGCAATCATATTTCCTCAATTTGTAGAACTTGAGCTCTTCTGTTGCTTTAGACATTTTCTTCCTGCTGATATTTCTTCTCTTCCCCTTCTGGAATATGATCTTGAGTCACGTCTCTTTTTACAAGTTATTTTTCATTTCTGTTGACTTCTGTCTTTGGCTCTCTTAGTAGTATGAGTATGCTATAAGCTTACATGTAATGATAAATAAAGGTGAATCTGCTAATTACGTAGACACTATGAGCCCGCTTGGACATAAGAAATTTTTCCCTATTTTTCGAAATTTTTTCACTTTTTTTCGAAATCAGCGTTTGTTAAGAAAATTTCCAATTTTCACTTGAAGATGCATTTTGGAAATTTTTGAAAATTTGTTTTTCAAAATTTTCACTCAGATTACTCACAAAACTTCAAAAACAACCAATATTATATTCATGTCCAAACACTAACTCTAATTTTCAAATACCATTTTCACTTTTTTTTTTTGGAATTTTACAATTCTTATGTCCAAACGCCCACTACATGTAATGCTAAGTTTTAACTATTGATTTGCAAATCTGAACAATATCCTATTTTACTCGGAAAATCGACAGTTTACTTTGAACTGCAATGGCTTCTTGCTTCTGGTTTAGCACATCTTAAAACATATAAAGCTGATGAAAATGAGGGCACAAGTACTAAGAGTACTTATTGGTTGGTTGCATAGAAACGTGGACTTTTTATTCGGGAATCCACACTTGTGAAGTCTTTAATATCTATTGCCATTTGACTTGTTATTAGTTCTTGGGAGTTCATTTTATCTTTTCATCTGTTCCACTTCTGTTGATTATATATTCTATCTGCTTTTCTGAACTCTGGTTTGCTTTCTATTTTGTTGTTCCTATGATCAGACTGGACAAGAGAGCATCCTTATTAGATGTGATAGTAGAAGGGCAAGACCNACCCTGTTCATGATTTGGAGTTGGCTGCCATAGTTCATGCATTGAAGATTTGGAGGCATTACTTGTATGGCGTATCTTGTGAGGTATTCACTGATCATCGCAGTCTTCAGTATTTATTCAAGCAAAAGGATCTTAATTTGAGGCAGCGGAGGTGGTTAGAGTTGCTTAAGGATTATGATATCACCATATTGTATCATCCGGGAAAGGCCAATGTAGTGGCCGATGCTTTGAGCCAGAAGGCAGTGAGTATGGGGAGTTTGGCATATATCCCGGTTGGGGAAAGACCTCTTGTGGTGCATGTTCAGGCTTTGGCCAATCGGTTCGTGAGGTTGGATATTTCTGAGCCCAGTCGGGTATTGGCTTGTGTGGTATCTTGGTCTTCTTTATATGATCGCATTAGAGAGCGCCAGTATGATGATCCGCATTTGCTTGTCCTTAGGGACAGAGTTCAGCATGATGATGCTAGGGATGTGACCATTGGTGATGATGGAGTGTTGAGGATGCAGGGCCGGATTTGCGTACCCAATGTGGATGGGCTTCGGGAGTTGATATTGGAGGAGGCCCATAGCTCGCGGTATTCCATTCATTCGGGTGCCGCGAAGATGTATCAGGATCTTAGACAGCATTATTGGTGGCGGAGAATGAAGAAAGATATTGTGGGGTTTGTAGCTCGGTGTCTCAATTCTCAGCAGGTGAAATATGAGCATCAGAGGCCGGGTGGCTTGCTTCAGCAGATGGTTATTCCTGAGTGGAAATGGGAGAGGATCACTATGGATTTTGTTGTTGGACTTCCTCGGACTTTGAAGAAGTTCGATGCTATTTGGGTGATTGTAGACAGGCTGACCAAGTCCGCGCACTTCATTCCTATGTGTACTACCTATTCTTTAGAGCGGTTGGCAGGGATTTATATCCAGGAGATTATTCGGTTGCATGGTGTTCTGGTTTCCATCTTTTCAGATAAAGGTACTCAGTTTACTTTGCAGTTTTGGAGAGCCGTGCAGAGAGAGTTAGGTACTCAGGTGGAGTTGAGCACGGCGTTTCATCCTCAGACGGACGAGCAGTCCGAGCATACTATTCTGATATAGGAGGACATGTTGCGGGCTTGTGTTATTGATTTCGGAGGTTCATGGGATGAATTCCTACCGCTTGCACAGTTTGCTTACAACAACAGCTACCAGTCGAGTATTCAGATGGCTCCATATGAGGCTTTGTAGGGGAGACGGTGTAGATCTCCGGTTGGTTGGTTCGAGCCCGGCGAGGATAGGCTATTGGGCACTGATTTGGTTTAGGACGCCTTAGAGAAGGTGAAGGTGATTCAGGAGAGGCTTCGTACAGCACAGTCGCGACAGAAGAGTTCTGCGGACCGGAAGGTTCGAGATGTGTCCTACATGGTTAGTGAGAAGGTCTTGCTGAAGGTTTCGCCCATGAAGGGTGTTAGGAGATTTGGAAAGAAAGGGAAGTTGAGCCCGCGGTTCATTGGGCCTTTTGAGGTGCTTCGGAGGATTGAGGAGGTGGCTTATATGCTTGCTTTGCCACCCAGCTTATCGAGTGTGCACCGGTATTTCATGTTTCTATGCTCCGGAAGTATATTAGGGATCCGTCTCATGTTTTGGACTTTAGCACGGTTCAGTTGGATGATGATCTGACCTTTGATGTGGAGCCAGTGGCTATTTTGGGTCGTCAGGTTCGAAAGTTGAGATCAAAGGATATAGCTTCAGTGAAAGTGCAATGGAGAGGTCGGCCCGTGGAGGAGGCTACTTGGGAGACCGAGCAGGAGATGTGGAGCAGATATCCTCACCTATTTGAGGCTTTAGGGATGTTTCTTGACTCGTTCGAGGACGAACGTTTGTTTAAGTTGGGGAGGATGTGACGACCCGGCCAGTCGTCTCATGAGTTACCGGTCCATTTTCCCCATTTCTGCTTCTTTATGCTTCGTTATGCGTGTTTTATGTGATCAAGTTTATTAGTTTGCGTTCGGATTGGATTAGGTAAGAAATGAGACACTTAGTCTCTTTTAAGAAGGTTTAAGTTGGAAAAAGTCAACCGGATGTTGACTTATGTGTTAAAGGGCTCAGATGTGAGTTCCGATGGTTCCGTTAGCTTCGGGAGGTGATTTATGACTTAGGAGTGTGATCGGAATTGGTTTTGGAGGTCCGGTGTAGAATTAGGCTTGAATTGGCGAAGTTAGTATTTTGGCGATTTCCGGTTGATAGGTGAGATTTTGATCCGAGGGTCGGAATGGAATTCCGAGAGTTGTTGTAGCTTCGTTATGTCATTTGGGATGTGTGTGCAAAATTTCAGGTCATTCGGACGTGGTTTGGTTGAGTTTTTGATCGAAAGCGTATTTCGGAAGTTTTTAGAAAACTTAGGCTTGAATTCGATGTGAATTGATAGATTTGGTGTTGTTTGAGGTGTTTTGATGGTTGGAACAAGTTTGAATGAGGTTTTAGGACGTGTTGGTGCTTTTGGTTGAGGTCACGGGGGCCTCGGGTGAGTTTCGGATGGTCAATCGGACCATTTTTGGCTTTTGAGAGTTTCAGAAATTGCAGATCAGGTGTTGCAGCTTTTAAGCCTTCGCGATCGCGTGGATTGAGTCGCGATCGCGTAGAAGGATTTTTGGGTGGTCTGAAATTGGCCTTCGCGTTCGCGATTGAGGCCTCGCGTTCGCGTAAGGTAGGAAGAGGGTGCTTCGCATTCGCGCGATGGCTGTTGCGATCGCGTAGAAGAGTCGGCGCGTGAAGGGTCCAGGAGCAGTGTTCTTCGCGTTCGCGGATGTGTAATCGCGTTCGCATAGGTGTATAAAGTCTAAAGCATCGCGTTCGCGGGGAGAGAGTCGCGTTCGCGTAGGGTTAATTCTGGGAAAAATAAAAAAGGTGTTTCGCGATCGCGGGGCTGAGGTCGCGATCACGATGAAGGAAGTTCAGAAGCTGGGCAGAAAGTTTATAAACATTTTATCCGCGATTTTGAGCCATTTTTCCACCATAGATGAGTATTTTGAGAGCTCTTTGAGGGGAATTGAAGAAGGATTCAAGGAGAAGTTATTGGAGGTAAGATTTATGAACCTAAAACGTGATTCTATTGTGAAATCTAGCTAGAAATTCATGGAACTTGAACAAAATGGAAGATCTAGGGCTTTGGGATTTTTGAATTTTAATTTGGGGGATTTGAAGGGTCATTTCGACTCCGATTTTGGTGTTCTTTATATGCATAGACGTGTGGAGTGATAAGGAACCCGTTGATGTAAAAATTTCTGAGTTTCGAGAAGTGGGCCCGGGGCTCAAGTTTTGCTAATTTCGGGATTTTTGATATATTTAGATTGTTTTCGCTTGGGCTTTGTTCCCTTAGCATATTGTGATGTATTCTTTCTGATTTTGGATAGATTCGACGCACGTGGAGGCCAATTCAAAGGGCAAAGGCGTCGCGAGCTAGGGATTTAGCCGGCTCGAGGTGAGTAATGCTTGTAAATGATGTCCTGAGGGTTTGAAACCCCGGATTTGCACATCTTAGTGCTATGTTGAGGTGAGACACACGCCTGTTGACGAGCGTGGGGTCGTACACTGTTGGGGATTGTGACTTGGTCCGTCCCGGTTGATGATTTTACCGCGTACTTGACCGAAAACATATTTGTTATCACTATGATTTGGGCTGAATGTCTTATTTGGGCTTCGTGCCAATTATTTGAACCCTTCGGGGCATTTCTTGATATTTTCCTCACTGTTTGAAATATTTACTTGAACTCAGTCATGTATTTTCCCACTGTTTTACTACTCAGCCGGTTTTACTCATGTTTTGAGACATAAATGATATTTTAAATGATGTTTGGGCTGAGACACACTGTTTTACTATTGCCCAAGGGGCTTATGAGTATTTTTGACTGAGTAAGGCCGAGGGCCTATGTTGTGAGGAGACATTGATACTGATTTGAGGACGAGGGCCTGAGATATGTACGCCACGAGGTGGCTTGATTGATATGAGGCCGAGGGCCTAGTTGTGATGCCACGAGATGGCTTGTTATTGCGCTTGGGCCGTAAGGGGCCCCTCCCAGAGTCTGCACACCCCGAGTGAGCGCGGGTACCCAGTGTGATGTGAGATTAAGCCCGAGGGGCTGTTATTGTTTTGAGTTGTTGCCCGAGGGGCGGATGTGGAGATACTGTGCCCGAGGGGCGAGCTTTTATTTATTTATCACATCTTAATTATCTGTCATATACCTGTTTACTTGTTAAAAGAGGATTTTTACTGGATTTCCACTAGTTTTACTGCTTTTAAATGATTTTTACTGCTTCATCATAGAATGCTTTGTGCCTTGCGTGATTTCTTACTTTCAGTCATTATTTACATTTAGTACTCACTGAGTTGGAGTACTCACTTTACTCCCTGCACCCTGTGTGCAGATTCAGGCGTATCAGGTTCCGCTCCGGAGTGTTGATTTCCTCCAGTTTCAGGCGGGCTTCTTCGGAGATTATGAGGTAGTTGTTGATGTCCGCAGCCCCGTGTCTCTTTTTCTCTATCTTTCCTGTTCTTTTCAAACAAATGTAGTAGTTTATGACTTAGCAGACCGCATTATGGATTCATAGATGCTCGTGACTTGTGACACCCCGGTTAGGGCTGTGTCGGGTTGGATTTCCGCATTTTTATCGTTATTTTCCGTTATTCAGTGTTAGTAAATTATGTTTTAAACTGTTATGTGTTGTTTAATTGTTTTAAAAGATGAGTTCGGTTGAACTGGCTGGCCTTGTCTTCACGAGAGGCGCCATCACGACCGGGTTCGGGGTTAGGGTCGTGACATTATTAGTAACTTTGCATCTAAAAAAGCTAGAATAATTGACTTCAAATAATTAAAAAAAAACATTAAGGACCCTCATTAAAGTTTGGGTGAAATTTAAAAATAGCCAGATTTACAACTGGTCGTTCAAAAATAGCCCAGTTTCAAAAGTAATCGAAATTTAGCCACTTTTTATGTAAAGATAAATCTGAGCGAAAACACTATCCAAAACCCCGGAAAATACGCTAGTATATTATGCTGGAGTTCCAATATAAGATACTTGAACTCCAGCATATTATACTGGAGTTCCAGGATAAATATGTTGGAACTCCAGCATATTATACTGGAGTTCCAGGATAAATATGCTGGAACTCCAGCATAATATACTGGAGTTCCAGCAAGTATACCGGTCCAGAATAATATACTGGAGTTTGGAGCACCGGTGCTCCAGTCTCCGGTATATTATACTGGAGCCAGCAAAGTATACCGGTGCAGCATAATATGTTGGAGTGTTAATTATCTGTATTGCCGTAAGTAAATAAAACAGTAATCTTTCTGAAAAATAAAATAGAAAGTTAGTAGAAACAATTCTGAAAAATAATATTCGAACTTCAAAATAATTTTTGAAACGTTGAAGGAACGAATCGAGCCCACTGAATACACAGTGTGTCCTTAAGGAAATTATTCCCCTCGGGTTTCCCCTCAAGTACCCGAGGTTATGGAATATATCCTCCCAGGATAGAACGATTTAACTCACCGGTGTATCGGTACCTAAAACTCTGGTGATCAACGAACCACTCGATGGTCGTAATACACACTGGAATATTTTGTGCAGAAGAAGAAGAAGATTCAGAAAATTTCGTAAGTAAATATTCTGGGATTTGAAGGTCTATTTATAGCCAACTTGGTGATGTTTCTAAAGAGGTTTGCAACCTTTCAGAATAGTCATGACTGTTGGAAATTTTTGCGGGAAATTTAAAACGAATTTAAATTAATCTGGGAAAGAAAAACGGGCTAGACCGGACCGGGTCGCGGGTCATCCCTCCATTTCTTTTCTCACCATTTTCCATTCACACATCTTTTGTTATTATTTATTAAATAACAAACCCAACATGGAGTTCATACAAAGGTGCACTGAACTCCAGTATATTATGCTGGACCGGTCTCTGTTGCAGCAAAATAGTGGTTATTTTTCATTGACTTAGTAAACGCTGGTTATTTTTGAATGACCAGTCCGAAAACTGACTATACCGTGCTATTTTGACTTAAAGTTTGGCTTTAGGCCCAAAAATACGTGGGGCCGCCCCTGGTGTGTATTGTTTTCCCTTTAAACGTTGTTGTCCCTTTAGATAAGTATAACTAGTGATTTGCTCGCGCTTTGCGTGATAATTAAAGACTTAAATAATCCTTTCCTAATATACGAATGACAAAAAGAATTTTTCAAATCTAAAAACATAAGATTTCAAGTTTTAATCTATTTTATTGTTAACAAAAAGTTATATTTTTCTCTAAGTTTTCCAAAACTTAACGGTTGTTAGTCATATAGAGTCGGAAGAAAAATTGATCTTTTAGGCGCATATGAGTAGCAAATTTTAAATAGGTCATTTCCTTATCCAACCAAAGTGGAGTCCTTTTTGTTCGAAGTATGCCAAATTGTGATACTACTCTTCCTAATTCAGAAAAAGATATGGGCAGGAATTTGGTGCATGAATGACATTATCTTCCCCAAAACAATGGGCGATGTGCACAGATAGCCACAACAGCTTATGTCTTTATTTTAAAGCCAACGTTTTAAATGTCTTTAGTCTTTAGCCACTGGTTTAATAAACTTTAACTGCTCGGACAAAAATACCCTTCTGCTCATGTCCTTAATTTCAGGACTTCAGGACTACATGTCCTTAACTTTTGAACTTGAAACTCTAAGTTCAGGACTTCAGGACTACATGTCCTTAACTTTTGAACTTGGAACTCTAAGTTCAGGACTTCAAGGTTACATGTCCTTAAGTTTTGATCTTGGAACTCAAACTTCAAGACCAAGCGTCCTTAACTTTTGAACTTGTAAGTCAAAGTTAAGGACCTATTGTCCTTAACTTTTGAACTTGTAACCGTAAGTTAAGTACTGCTTGTCCTTAACTTTTGAACGTGTAACTGTAAGTTAAGGACTGTCTGTCCTTAACTTTTGAACTTTAAACTCAAAGTTAAGGACTGCATGTCCTTAAGTTTTGAACTTGAAACAATAACTTAAGGACTGCACGTCCTTAAGTTTTGAACTTGAAACTATAAGTTAAGGACTGCCTGTCCTTAACTTTTGAAACTGAAACTCAAAGTTAAGGACAGAAAGTCCTTAAGTTTTGAACTTGAAACAATAACTTAAATACTGACTATCCTTAAGTTTTGAACTTGAAACTATAAGTTAAGGATTGTTTGTCCTTATCTTTTGAACCTGCATGTCAAATTTAAGGAATGCATGTCCTTAACTTTTAAACCTGCATGTCAAACTTAAAGACTCATGTCCTTAACTTTTAATCTTTGAACTCAAAAGAAACAAAAACAAGGTAAGAAGAAAGAAATTACTGTACGTAATTGAGACATCTGCTCAAAAATTCAGAACTTGAAAATTTTGATAATGCAAAAGGAACTACGGTACGTATTGGTAAAAGGAATAGTGAAGCAAAATCAGAAGGATCTCATGATGGACCTGGTTATGTCCTAGTAATTGGGGTCACTAATAGACCTGATGCTATTGACCAAGCATGGAGGAGGCCGACCGTGAAATCGCCTTGGGTATTCCAGATGAAAATGCAACGCGAAAGAGAGGAAGAAAGGGTAAAATTGTCTTTTTTTATTAGTAGTGGCTATTTTTGCTGAGCATTATAATTAGTGGATAAAAATTAAAGACACCCTTAATTAGTGGCTACTATACGCCATTTTTACCAAAACAATTCCTGAAATGTTGCATTAGCTCTTGCATGGCCCAATAAAGCAACAAAAAAAAAACGCAACATATGAAAAAAGAGAGCTGCTATTCGGCCAAACTCAGCGTGGCCCAACAACGACCACACCGGTGAATACCAGTAAAGCCCTTCATTTTATATTTGGCTTAATGGCCATTTCTCCCTCCAAAATTAGTTAATAAATATTGATTATCCCAAAACATTGATCCCATAAATCATCATTCTCTCATGGGAAGATCAGCCAACTTCATATTTATACCTATACTATTGCGTATTTATTTTATTTTTTATATAAAATTCATACGGATGGGAATATCAAAAGCCTTCGTATACGTATACCTATACTATTACGTATTTTAAAAAAAAATACAATTTATACAATGGGAAGATCAAAAGTCTAGTATCTATATATAATATTATTTTATATACGGTATACAAACTTATAATAGCCCGTTGATGAGGTGGTTGTCAAATAGCCCGTTGATGAGGTAGATGTCAAATAGCCGTTTATATAATAGTTGTTTATATTAAGGTCATTCATATCGTCCTATAGCTACCATATAAGTCCATTGACTAATATGGTTGTAGTCATATAACCTATGGTAATTATCGTTGTGATTCTTAGTAATATCGACCGTTTATATAATAGCCGTTTATATTAATTTTATACATATCGGCCTATATTAACCATATAAGTCCATTCAATAATATGGTTGTAGTCATATAACCTATCATAATTATATCGTTGTGATTCTTAGTAATATCGACCGTTTAAATAATAGCCGTTTATATTAATTTCATACATATCCGCCCTATACCAACCATACAAGTCCATTCACTAATATGGTTGTAGTCATATAACCTATGCTAATTATGTCGTTGTGATTCTTAGTAATAACCACCGTTTATATAATAGCCGTTTGTATTAATATCATACATATCGGCCTATAGCAACCATATAAGTCCATTGACTAATATGGGTGTAGTCTTACAACTTATGTTAATTATATCATTGTGGTTCTTAGTAATATTGACTGTTTATATAATAGTCGTTTATATAATTTAATTCATTATGGCCATACGTATCAGGCCTATAGCAACCATATAAGTCCATTGACTAATATGGTTGAAGTCATACAACCTATGGTAATTATATCATTGTGATTCTTAGTAATATCGACCGTTTATACAATAGCCGTTTATATTAATTTTATACATATCAGCCTATAGCAACCATATAAGTCCATTCACTAATATGGCTGTAGTCATATAACCTATGCTAATTATATCGTTGTGATTCTTTGTAATATCGACCGTTTATATAATAGCCGTTTATATTAATTTCATATATATCGACCTATAGCAACCATATAAGTCCATTCACTAATATGGTTGTAGTCATATAACCTGTGCTAATTATATCGTTGTGATTCTTAGTAATATCGACCGTTTATATAATAGCCGTTTATATTAATTTTATACATATCGGCCTATAGCAACCATATAAGTCTATTCACTAATATGGTTGTAGTCATATAACCTATGATAATTATATCTTTGTGATTCTTAGTAATATCGACCGTTTATATAATAGCCGTTTATATTAATTTCATACATATCGCCCTATAGCAACCATATAAGTCAATTCACCAATATGGTTGTAGTCATATAACCTATGGTAATTATATCGTTGTGATTCTTAGTAATATCGACCGTTTATATAATAGCCGTTTATATTAATTTCATTCATATCGGCCTATAGCAACCATATAAGTCCATTCACTAATATGGTTGTAGTCATATAATCTATGCTAATTATATCGTTGTGATTCTTAGTAATATCGACCGTTTATATTAATTTCATACATATCGGCCTATAGCAACCATATAAGTCCATTGACTAATATGGTTGAAGTCATATAACCTGTGGTAATTATATCGTGGTGATTCTTAGTAATATCGACCGTTTATATAATAGCCGTTTATATTAATTTCATACATATCGGCCTATAGCAACCATATAAGTCCATTCACTAATATGGTTGTAGTCATATAACCTATGCTAATTATATCGTTATGATTCTTAGTAATATCGGCCGTTTATATAATAGTCGTTTAAATAATTTAATTCATTATGGTCATACTTATCGGGCCTATAGCAACAATATAAGTCCATTGACTAATATGGTTGAAGTCATATAACCTATGGTAATTATATCGGTGTGATTCTTAGTAATATCGTCCGTTTATATAATAGTCGTTTATATTAGTTTCATACATATCGGTCTATAGCAAACATATAAGTCCATTCAATAATATGTGTGTAGTCATATAACCTATGCTAATTATATCGTTGTGATTCTTAATAATAACGACCGTTTATATAATAGCCGTTTATATTACTTTTATACATATCTCGGCCTATGGCAACCAGTATAAGTCCATTCACTAATTTGGTTGTAGTCATATAACCTATGTTAATTATATCATTGTGATTCTTAGTAATATCGACTGATTATATAATAGCCGTTTATATTAATTTCATACATATCGGCCTATAGCAACCATATAAGTCCATTCACTAATTTGGTTGTAGTCATATAACTTATGATAATTATATCGTTGTGATTCTTAGTAATATCGACCGTTTATATAATATCCGTTTATATTAATTTCATACATATCGTCCTATAGCAACCATATAAGTCCATTCACCATTATGGTTGTAGTCATATAACCTATGCTAATTATATCGTTGTGATTCATAGTAATATCGACCGTTTATATAATAGCCGTTTGTATTAGTTTCATACATATCGGCCTATAGCAACCATATAAGTCCATTGACTAATATGGTTGTAGTCATATAACCTATGCTAATTATATCATTGTGATTCTCAGTAATATCGACCGTTTATATAATAGCCGCTTATATAATTCAATTCATTATGGTCATACGTATCGGCCTATAGCAACCATATAAGTCCATTTACTAATATGGTTGAAGTCATATAACCTATGATAATTATATCGTTGTGATTATTAGTAATATCGACCGTTTATATAATAGCCGTTTATATTAATTTCATACATATCGGCCTATATCAACCATATAAGTCCATTCACTAATATGGTTGTAGTCATATAACCTATGCTAATTATATCGTTGTGATTCTTAGTAATACCGACAGTTTATATAATAGCCGTTTATATTAATTTCATACATATCGGCCTATAGCAACCATATAAGTCCATTCTCTAATATGGTTGTAGTCATATAACCTATGCTAATGTGACGAC
This sequence comes from Nicotiana attenuata, assembly GCF_001879085.1. Lineage (NCBI taxonomy): Eukaryota > Viridiplantae > Streptophyta > Magnoliopsida > Solanales > Solanaceae > Nicotiana > Nicotiana attenuata. The sequence goes on along the minus strand of NW_017670709.1, from coordinate 16,746 downwards.
CCAAAGGGTCATCACCTGTTTTCTTACCCATTTTGTACTTCCGAGGCCTTGAAAACCTCATTTAGGGTTGCCTTGATTTGCGTGCGCAGTCCGGGCTCGTAACCGGAAAGCTTAAATATGAATTCTGTGTGAAAAATGCTAATTTTTGGTATTAATATGAATAAATTTGACTTCGGTCAACATGTTGGGTAAACGGACCCGTGATTTGATGGTCCCGCAGGGTCCGTAGAAAAATATGGGACTCGGGCGTATGCCCGGAATCGAATTTCGAGGTCCCAAGCCCGAGAAATGAAATTATGTGTGAAATTGTTTTCTGAAAATGATTAAGGAAAATAGAAATAAAATTTGATTAAAAGACTGTGGTATCGGGCCCGTATTTTGGTTCTGGCGCCCGTACAAGTCTTATATATGGTTTAAGCGCTTTTCTGTAATGTTTGGTTGAAAACGGACGTCGTTTGACGTGTTTTGGACTTAAAATGGAAATTTGATGTTTTATGAAAATTTGGGAGGAATCATGAAATTTGAGGCTTAACTCGGTGTATATGATGTTATATTAGCGATTTGATCGCACGAATAAATCCGTAGGATGTTTTTGAGGTTGTGTGTATGTTTGATTTGGAGCCTCGAGGGGTCGGATGAGTTTTGGATAGGCCACAGGTGCATTTTTCTGTACTTTGGAATTTTTGGTATTTTTCTGAGCAGCAGACTTCGCATTTGCGAAGAGGGTCTCGCAAATGCGAGCCCTGCATCGCAAATGCGAGACTAGGGACTTGGCTGCCTGATCGCAAATGCGATCTATTTGTTCGCAAATGCGAAAATGGGCAGGTCGCAAATGCGACATAAATGATCGCAAATGCGAATCCTGGGATTTTGAAAGGGTTCGCAAATGCGAACCCCAGTTCGCAAATCCCGTATCTGCAACCTGCATATTTTTATACTTAGTCGAATTTTGAACCATTTTTCACCCCATTTTCAAAACACAACTCCTTAGGCGATTTTCCAAGAACAAGACTTCTTCCAAATTATTTGTAAGTTGATTTTTACTCATTTCCTTCAATCATTAACATCATTTAACATGTTTTCAACTTAAAATCAAGGATTTTCATGGGTGAAATTGGGATTTTTGGGTAGAACCTAGGTTTTCCAAAAATTGGGGATTTGGACCTCAATTTGAGGTCCGATTTCAAAACAATTGACATATTTGAGTTCGTGGGGGAATGGGTAACCGGGTTTTTGTTCGAACCTCGGGTTTTGATCGCGTGGGCCCGGGGCGATTTTGGAATTTTTGGGAAAAACTTTGGGAAATTCATTTTTATGCATTCAAATTGATTCATTTAGTGTTTATTAAAGTAATTAAGTGACTTATGACTAGATTCAAGCGGATTGGAGGTGGAATCACGGGATAAAGCTATAGTTGGGGATTGAGTTGAGTTCAAAGCATCGAGGTAAGTGTTTGGTTTAACCCTAGCTTGAGGGAATAGGAGTTGAGTCTTATTTGCTACTTGCTAATTGTTGGGTACGATGTATAGGCATGGTGACGAGTATCTATACATTGGTGTCTAGCATGATCGTAAGTCCTTATTTTGCGAATAGTTGGGACTTTGTTATATTTTTCATGTTTAATTGATGACTTCTATATGTTGTAAAGATCTCGTGAAAGAAATTGTGACCTTTGAACTTCGTGGAGTGTTGGTTCGAGTTGAAATACAAATTGTGAAGGTATATGAGATAAGTAAATCTTTGGAGCATTGGCTCGAGTGATAATGTGAACTATGTGTTAAAAGTGAAATTATTGAATATTGAAATTATTGATCTATTCCCTTGCCGGGACGTTGTTGATTATTGAATATTTTACCTTGCCGGGACATTGAGATTATTGATGTTGTACCCTTGCTAGAATTTAATTGTTTTATTGTGTTCCCTTGCCGGGATTTCTATTATTATTTTGCTTATTCCCTTGCCCTTGTTTGTGATTGTTGTTTGGGTGAGGAAAGAGTGTAAAGCACGAAGGGTGATGCCGTGCATTATTTGTTTATTGTGAGAAAAGAGTGTAAAGCACGAAGGGTGATGCCGTGCATTGTTTGGTTATTGTGAGGAAAGAGCGTAAAGCACGAAGGGTGATGCCGTGCATTGTTTGGTTATTGTGAGGAAAGAGCGTAAAGCACGAAGGGTGATGCCATGCATTGTTTGCTATTGTGAGGAAAGAGTGTAAAGCACGAAGGGTGATGCCGTGCCGCACGATGTACCATTCCGTGCCAATTCTATTGATTATATGTGAGGAAAGAGAGTAAAAGCACGAGGGTGATGCCGTGCACATATTGTTATTCTAATTGCTTGATGAGGATGAGAGTAAAAGCACGAAGGGTGATGCCGTGCATTTGTCTTTGATTTTCCCGATTCCTTTACTTCTATTTATTGATTTTCTTGTTGTTATCAGTTCAAGTGCATTACTTGTCTTATTCCATTATTTTTGTGATTATTTACGTTGACATTTCCCTTTATCGTGTTACTTGTTATTATTGAACCAAGGTGTCCTTGCGCAACGTTATGTCTTGAATTTATGCCTTAATTGCTACATGATTATGTGACCTAATTGCTACGTGACATTCAACATATAAATGACTAAATTTCCTAATTGCCCCCTTATAATCCATAATTAATTGCTATTTGTCATTATTTATTTTCCTTAGTAAATCATAAATTTTGTGTACTTGTTGCCTTATGAACTCGTATTAATTGTTGCGTTTGTTAGAGTAAATTTTCTTTTAGAGGAAGTGTTGATTTATTGAAATGGGAGCGGGTGGTACGCCTACCACGAGTGATATTGAAATGGGAGCGGGTGGTACGCCTACCACGAGATATTGAGAATTGGGATCGGGTTGCACGCCTGCAACAAGATGAGTTGAATATGAAAGTTGCCTTATCTCTTCATTTGCTGTTAGAAGTTAAATTGTAGATGTACGTTTTATTATTCCTGAAATTCTATTTCTAACTGTTGCCCCTAAAGCATACTCCCTTCCCCAGCTTAAATTGTTATTTCCTCGTTACTTTTCCGTTGTACTTGTATATATATCTGCACAAGTTTATTTGGTGGTCTGGTCCTAGCCTCGTCACTACTTCGCCGGGGTTAGGCTAGGCACTTACCAGCACATGGGGTCGATTGTGCTGATACTACACTCTGTGCTATTTTGCACAGATCCCAGGCTTCAGACAACAGCAGTAATAGAGTGGGAGCAGGCTTCCAGTCCAGTGAGACCCGAGGTAGCCTTGCAGGCGTTCGCAGGCCCTGGCGTCTCCCTTCATCTATATTCCTGTTTCTTTCATGTAATTCTGGAGACAGTGTCGAGTTTATTTCTTTCAGACTTTTATGTGTAGTATCCTTAGACCGTCTGTGAAACTGTGATACCAGTCTTGGGTAGAGGCTTTTGTTGAGATTTTTCCGCATATTTATTCAGTTTTCTATGATATTGAGACTTCCGCTTATTATTTAATTTCATGGCTTTGTAATATTGCCGATAATTGTTAAAAGGAATTATGTCATTAATGAAAAAGTAATTAAATTTGGCTTGCTTAGCTCTCATTAGTAGGCATCATCACGACTCCCGAGGGTGGGAAATCCGGGTCGTGACAGCTAATTATATCGTTTTGATTCTTAGTAATATCGACCGTTTATATAATAGCCGTTTATATTAATTTCATACATATCGGCCTATAGCAACCATATAAGTCCATTCACTAGTATGACCTTATTTATATAATAGTAAATATATAATTCGATATATTTTTATTGGTTAATCTTAATTATAATAATCTTCACCAAAAATCTTAATTATAATAAAAGAAAAATCATGATTAAATTTTTGAACTAAAATGTATTCTAACTTCTTTATTAGGAGGGAAAACAAGATGACATTTTTCGACTAAAATGTGGAATGCGATTTTCGGAGGGAAACATAGGGAAAAGTAAAAATATGATTGGAGGGAAATAGAAAGTTTTGAATCTATATATATCTCTTAAACACAAGAACAACATTTCCAACTCTTTAAACAAAATAGATACTCTAAACATGAATGCTAACAGATGGATTGAAGATGAATTCTATCCATAGTTTCGGATGGACGCGCCCAGATCGTCATCAAGCGTGACTATCTGGTATTTTTTTTAATATTTTCATGATTTGATAACTGTTGATTATCCCAACTAGCAATGAACCCTGAACCCTATCTTTACATTATGTTCTTGCAGTTTCTTCCAAAGAGTATCTGTGGCTATCTTCCTCCTATTTCGGTTAAAACAATGCTTCGATATAATGGGAAGGAGTGGGCTGTGACTCTCACAAGTGGTGTTCGGAGAAGACTCGTTAATGGGTGGAAACAATTTGCTGTCGACAATAATCTGAAGAAAGGGAGTGTTCTTCTCTTTGAACTAGTTCGGCTACATCAGGGGTTGTGATCTTCTCTGTTGAAGTGCTAGTATAAACTAATGCATAGCTTGATAATTTGTTCTCTTTAGTTATATGTACTGGCTTCAAATGGATCAAAGTAATGGATTAATATGATTGTTCCTTATAATATTGTTTGTATTTTTTCCATTTATTATTGTTATATTTATTTATCTTAAGAAGACTATTGGTTTTAAAAATAGCTAATTAAAATTGAGAAATCATTTAACAATATATTTAGTGCAGAAGTCCCCCTATTCTTTCCTATCATTTTACAACCAAGAACAAGACTAGGAAGATTATTCTTTTTTTTAAAAAGTTTAAAAATCGACATTAATTTGCTCATAGAGAAGTGAAAAAATCAAAAATTGTATTTACCAATACAAAATTTTGGAGGCTGACCGTTATTAATTAGAATTCAACCACCAAGCTGAAGGTTAAGACTATGAGATAAAACATATGAAGTGCGACGCCACTATATGGCAGAAGTTTAAAAAACATTTTAAAAAAAATCCAAAATCTGTGAAGTGCACTGCCACTATATAGCAGAAGTTAAAAAAAATTCCAAAATCTGTATAGGCGGATGGATAAAGACAAGCTTCTATAATTAATTGTAGTCATGGAGGAGAGTAATGGTTGCATGGAGGAGTGTAATGGTGCATAGAGGAGTGAAATTGACTACTGGAAAGTGTAATGGTTGCATGATGGAGTGGAAGGGGCTATTGGGAAGTGTAATAGATGCATAGAGGAGTGGAAGGAGCTGCTAGGATGTGTAATATCCGCATGGAGGAGCGGATATGGCTACTGAAAAGTGCAATGGTTGCATACGGTCTCTACAAAGAGACTTTAAGTCCTACTGGAAAGTGGACCAGCTTATAAGCTTAGCCAAACACCCTCTTAGTCACCAAGCTTTTTCACCGCTAAAGCCTAAAATATAACTAATTTTACACAAATAATAATTTTCACTAGTTGCCTACAATATTAGAGATGAAACTAGTTTTTCACCAATAACTTTAGATATTGTGACTAATGTTACTAAATAACTAGCGACAATCCATTTTTTTTGTGGAAAACCTGAGTAAAAAAAACTATCACTACGTAATTTTTGTTTCTTTACTAAATGTATGTGCGTGTGCATTTAAGTACGATTCTAATTTTTGTTCCAAAAAGACAGACAATAATTAGTGATGAACTTTTTAGGTACCTAATAATTTCGTAGGTAAAATAGAGATGATACACTGATCGTCACTAATTTGTTTATGCTATTAGTGACAAACACTAAGGTTGCAAAAAATATAAAACTTTTAGTGACGAAACTATTTCGTAGCGAAAATATAACTAATTTTAAGACAAACAATTATTTGTCACCAATTGTCTACAACATTAGTGATGAAACTAATTTTTCACCAATAATATTAATTTTGTGGCTAATATTAATCAATATTTGGCGCCAATTCATTTTTTTGTGGAAACTTTAGTAGACAAAAATTTGCTACGAAATTTATGTTTTGTCACTAAAAGTATGTGCCTCGTGTATTTAAGTACGAAATATAATTTTTGTCACAGAAAATCGATAATTAGTGATAAATTTTCTATTGCAGCTAATATTTTCGTGGTTAAAAATCACATTTGTTGTAGTAGCTTCTTAGTTGAAGCACTATATATTAAGTGTTAGAGTTAGAAAGTAATACAATATTATTTTAGTGATACAGTAATATAAAAACTATAATACAGTAGTTTAATCGTATTTTTTTAGTATACTATGCGTATTTTTTAGTTTATTTCGTTTAATTGGTATAGTATATGTATATGAGTATAAATTGCTTTATGAAAAATAGTGTAGCATGCATGTGTAAATGTGAAAGAAGCATGGGGAAGGTAAGACAATTAAACTAATGAGAGAGAATTGGAGGGAAAAAATTAAATTAAAAAACAAATCTGCTAAAGGGTATATTTAAAAACGAAAATGCTTAAATATCCATTACGCCCTCAAAAGCCGTGCGAAATTACCATAATACTCCCATTCTGGACATTTCGGCCATTCTTAGTTTGTCCAAATATATTTTCCGATGAAAAAATTCACAGCTGAAAAATACCTTAGTTAGTGCTTCCTGATTTATTGTTCCATAATCTTGGCTTGCCAATACTCCCTCCGGTCCAAAATAAGTGATTTTTTGGATGTTTTCACACAAATTAAGAAATCTACCTTTTAGCATT
>NW_017670709.1:4268-8689 GCF_001879085.1 Nicotiana attenuata | reverse complement strand
GGTGATATAGGTGTAAGGAAGGCTAAGGAGCGGTTTTGGAGTCAACTATTGATGAAAAGAGGCTAATGTTGAATTTCCCAAGTAACCCATTCAAACAGGCCAAAATGCCCGGGTACAAGTTCCACCGCGGTTCTACCGCGACCGCGGTGAAACCGCGGTGGAAGGCAGTCTCTGAAGGTTGAAGATTCCGCGAAGGCGTTTGACCGCGGTTCTACCGCGACCGCGGTAGAACCGCGGTGGGCACAGTAAACTTCGGGGACTTAAGTGTAAAACACGGGATTTTTAGACCTAAACCCTATTTAAAACGCTAGACTTCGCCCAAAAGAGGCATGTATTGATTTCTAAGGGTTCTTAACAAGAAAAACAATTGTGAGAAAGTTCTCTAAACATCTTTCTTCTTTTCTTTTGATTTTATGATGAATTCAAGCTTAGTTTATTCTCCCATAGTCATGAGTAGCTAAATTCCTTGTCTAAGGCTTTGATGGAACCTATTGAGTGATGAACTTATTGTTTATGTGAATACAAATTGCTAGTTTAATCTTTATTTGTTCAACTTCGTGTTCGTTGTAGTTAATTGACAGGATCCTCAATTAGCTGTGCCTATTTAGTGTGCATAACTTGGAAAAGAGTGCATATTTAGGGTTTTGTTGAACAACACCACTCCTAGATTATTAGAGGAATCTATAATTGCGGGTTTAAAGGCCGGATTAGGAATAACGAAGCCTTGGGTGCAATCTAAAGTGAATTGTGCGAAATAAAGCAAGCTAGTGTATCTCGGGAGAGTGCAATAGTAGATTACTGTGATTACTCGGGAGAGATTTGCGGTAAGATTAGTGTTCAAGATTGATAGAGGTGTGTGGGTAAATTTGTATGAGCATAAACAGAAGGGATTCCATCAATAGGGGAAATCATTGCCTTAGCTTTTTTCTCATAATTGTTTACAACCCTTTTTATTAGTTATAGCTATGTAGTTACTTGAAAGTTAGTTAGTAAAGAACACTCAATTGAGAATTTAAAGTATTTGGGAAGCTGATTCTGAAGACTTGGTGGGTCTGAAGGTTGCAACTGATAGGTTAACTCTCTGTGGGATATCGACTCCGGACTTGTAAACCGGATTATATTTGCAGCGACCGCATTGTCCTTTTTATAAGGCATAGTTGGGCGCGATCAAATTTTGGCGCCGTTGCCGGGGAGTTAACGGAATTATCAATTGCCATTGACAGAAATATAAAGATTCTTATTGTAGTCAGTTTCCTCTCTACCAACTCTTTCATTGAAAATTTTGATGGTTGTTGATCTGGGTACACAGGTGCATGCCTAGAAATTCTACGAGGACTGGAGAACTACTTGAAGGACTCACAGAACCCGAGAAGACATTCCGGGCATTGAATCGTGCAAACAAAAGACTTCAACAATCACAACAAACACACCAACTCGAAATTGACATGGGAGACATAAACGACCCCAACGGGAACGTCAGAAATGATCAAATGGCACCTCCTGTGCCTGAAGGTGCACTTTATGACTGGGCACAACCCACAGCTGACAATCTGGCCACTACCATTATTGTGCCCGCGATACAAGCTGAATCGTTCCAGATCACAAACAACATGCTACACTTGTTGCAGAACAAGGGACTTTTTTCTGGGACACAAACAGAAGACCCTCAGCAGCACTTAAAGAACTTCCTGTCTATTTGCAAAACTCAAAGGCAACCGAACGTGACTCCAGAAGCAATCAGATTATTATTGTTTCCATTCTCGGTAACAGGAGCTGCTCAGGTTTGGCTAAACTCGCTTCCCATAAACTCTATAGCAACTTGGGATGAGTTGGTCAAGCAATTTCACAACAAGTTCCATCCTCCCAACAAGACCGCTCAACAGATTGATGAAATTGTGAGTTTCAAACAGAAACCAATGGAGACACTACACGAGACATGGGGCAGGTTTAAAGGAATGTTGGTTATGTGTCCCCACCATGGTGTTCCAGAGCAGATGTTGGGACAACGGTTTTACATGGGATTGTCAGACAGCTTGAAGAATATAGTTGATGCCTCGGCTGGTGGGGCATTCTTGAGCAAGACTTGGAGAGAAGGTCAGAATTTGCTCGACAAGATGGCGCAGAATTCGGGTTGGACTTCTAGAAATGCACCTATCACTCCAGTGGTGCACTCAGTGCCTCTTGATCCTTCCAATACAATGGCTGAAAACATGGCGACTCTTTTGACGCAAATGAGCATTCTCACCAAAAAGGTGGAGGAATCAGGGCAGAAGCAACAGGTTCACATAGTAGACACTACCAACGGAGGCTTGTGCACCTCTTGCATTAGCCAGCCAATTGGTAATCCATGGAATGCAGAGCATGATCATCATCACCAACACCCTAAAGATATGAACTATGTGGCTAACTATGGGGGTCAGAGGCAAGGTAATCAGAACTGGGGTCAGCAGACTCAGCAGCAGTACAGGCCACCGCAGCCACAGTATAATGCTGGAAATATGGGAGGCATGAGACCCCCCAACAACATGGCACCGTATCCTAGACCTCAAGGGTATAACAATCAGCAGCAAGGGTACCACCCACCTCAGCAACAGCAGGGTGGAAGACAGGAAGATGGGTTTGCAAGGCTAGAAGCAATGATGCAGCAGGTTATTGGGTCCAATGCTAAAATAAATGAAAGGGTGGATGCACATGATGCAGCTATCAAGAATATTGAGGTACAAGTGGGCCAGATTTCAATGTCACTTAACAATCGTCCTCAAGGGACACTACCTGCAGATACCCAAATCAATCCAAAAGATCAAGGCCCAAAGCAGCTGATGGCGGTGAGTCTACGAAATGGCAGGGATCTAGATGTTGAGCAAGAGAGAGCTCAAGAAAACATACAGGCTGAGACACTAATTCCAGTACCCATTGAACTGGATGACTCTACGAGATTGACAGAAATAACAGTTCAGCTTGCTCCTGAAGAAAAGAATATGCAACAAGAGACTGAGACAGTAATTGAACCAGTCAGTGAGACAGCAGCAGAACCAATAGTTGAGACAGTAGCGGAGAAGGAGAGATCCCAAGTGATTGGGAAGAAAAGACATCCGGCACCATTCCCGCAAAGGTTGGCCAAGCATCAGAAGGAGGAGCAGTACAAAAAGTTTCTAGAAATGCTCAAACAAATTCAGATAAACATTCCACTGATTGAAGCTCTAAAAGAGATGCCAGGATATGCTAAAATGATGAAGGACTTGATGTCTCGGAAGTTTGACTTTCAAGACTTGTCGACTATGACTCTCACTCAGACATGTAGCGCAGTGGTATCTAGACCCGTTGCTGAAAAGCTATCTGATCCGGGTAGTTTTACAATTCCATGCACCATTGGGAACTACGCATTTGCCAAGGCTCTTTGTGATTTAGGGGCCAGCATCAATCTCATGCCCCTGGTCATTTATAAGAGGTTAGGCATTGGCAGAGCTCGACCTACTTCTATGTTATTGCAGCTGGCTGACAGGACTGTTAAGCGTCCATTTGGGATTCTTGATGATGTGCTTATTCAGGTGGGGAAATTCGTGTTCCCTGCAGATTTTATAATCTTGGATTGCAAAGTGGATGAAGAAATTCCCATAATTCTAGGACGACCTTTCTTGGCCACGGGAAGAGCTTTAATTGATTGCGAGACCGGGGAGCTTAAGATGAGGCTCAATGATGAGGAGATTATATTCAATGTGCAGAAATCGATGAGGCGACCAAGTGAATTTGCAAATTGTTCACTTGTTGATGCAGTAGATGTAATTGTAGAGGCTGATGACGAGGCTTTGACAATCGAGGACCCCCTTGCTGCATGCTTGACAAACTTGAATGAAGTGAATTGTGAGGATTTGGGGGAATGGGTGTTGGCACTAGAAGGTAAAGGGTTCGGGGAGAGAAATCTGGAGTTTGAGCCCTTGCACTTAGAAAAGAGAGAGACCCCTCCAGCTAAACCATCAATCGAAGAACCCCCTAAGCTGGAATTAAAGCCTTTGCCATCCCATCTCAGGTATGAATTTTTGGGCCCTGACTCCACATTACCTGTTATTATCTCATCTGGTTTGTTAGATGTGCAGGTTCAACAGCTTTTACAGGTACTAAGGGAGTGCAAAACTGCCATTGGGTGGACCATGGCAGATATCAAGGGGATCAGCCCCGCCTACTGCATGCACAAAATTCTGCTGGAAGAGGGGCACAAACCTTCCAGGGAACATCAGAGACGGCTAAATCCAAACATGAAGGAAGTGGTGAAGAAAGAAGTGATAAAATGGTTGGATGCGGGAATCATTTTTCCAATTTCTGACAGTAGCTGGGTTAGCCCAGTTCAATGTGTGCCTAAAAAGGGTGGCATGACGGTGGTAAAGAATGACAACAATGAACTTATATCAACCAGAACTGTCACA
>NW_017670709.1:0-887 GCF_001879085.1 Nicotiana attenuata | reverse complement strand
GACTCTTTTGACGCAAATGAGCATTCTCACCAAAAAAGGTGGAGGAATCAGGGCAGAAGCAACAGGTTCACATAGTAGACACTACCAACGGAGGCTGTGCACCTCTTGCATTAGCCAGCCAATTGGTAATCCATGGAATGCAGAGCATGATCATCATCACCAACACCCTGAAGATATGAACTATGTGGCTAACTATGGGGGTCAGAGGCAAGGTAATCAGAACTGGGGTCAGCAGACTCAGCAGCAGTACAGGCCACCGCAGCCACAGTATAATGCTGGAAATATGGGAGGCATGAGACCCCCCAACAACATGGCACCGTATCCTAGACCTCAAGGGTACAACAATCAGCAGCAAGGGTACCACCCACCTCAGCAACAGCAGGGTGGAAGACAGGAAGATGGGTTTGCAAGGCTAGAAGCAATGATGCAGCAGGTTATTGGGTCCAATGCTAAAATAAATGAAAGGGTGGATGCACATGATGCAGCTATCAAGAATATTGAGGTACAAGTGGGCCAGATTTCAATGTCACTTAACAATCGTCCTCAAGGGACACTACCTGCAGATACCCAAATCAATCCAAAAGATCAAGGCCCAAAGCAGCTGATGGCGGTGAGTCTACGAAATGGCAGGGATCTAGATGTTGAGCAAGAGAGAGCTCAAGAAAACATACAGGCTGAGACACTAATTCCAGTACCCATTGAACTGGATGACTCTACGAGATTGACAGAAATAACGGTTCAGCTTGCTCCTGAAGAAAAGAATATGCAACAAGAGACTGAGACAGTAATTGAACCAGTCAGTGAGACAGCAGCAGAACCAATAGTTGAGACAGTAGCGGAGAAGGAGAGATCCCAAGTGATTGGGAAGAAAAGACATCCGGCACCAT
>NW_017670708.1:482669-485694 GCF_001879085.1 Nicotiana attenuata | reverse complement strand
GGCGAAGGCGTTTAGCCTGAGTCCCAGCTCGAGCGAGGTCGAACTGTACTATCGATGGTGAAGGCGTTTAGCCTGAGTCCCAGTTCGAGCGAGGTCGAACTGCACTGTTGATGGCGAAGGTACTTAGCCTGAGTCCCAGTTCAAGCGAGATCGAACTGCACTGTTGATGGCGAAGGCACTTAGCCTGAGTCCCAATTCGAGCGAGGTCGAATTGTAACATTGATGGCGAAGGCACTTAGCTTGAGTCCCAGTTCGAGCGAGGTCGAATTGTACTGTCGATGGTGAAGGAGTTTAGCCTGAGTCCCAGTTCGAGCGAGGTTGAACTGCACTGTTTTAATGGCGAAGGCGTTTAGCCTGAGTCCTAGTTCGAGCGAGGTCGAACTGCACTGTTGATGGCGAAGGCACTTAGCCTGAGTCCCAGTTCGAGCGAGGTCGAACTGTACTGTTGATGGCGAAGGCACTTAGCCTGAGTCCCAGTTCGAGCGAGGTCGAACTGTCAAACTTTGATGGCGAAGGCACTTAGCCTGAGTCCCAGTTCGAGCGAGGTCGAACTGTCAAACTTTGATGGCGAAGGCACTTAGCCTGAGTCCCAGTTCGAGCGAGGTCGAACTGTCAAACTTTGATGGCGAAGGCACTTAGCCTGAGTCCCAGTTCGAGCGAGGTCGAACTGTCAAAATTTTATGGCGAAGGCACTTAGCCTAAGACCCAGTTCGAGCGAGGTCGAACTGTCAAACTTTGATGGCGAAGCCACTTAGCCTGAGTCCCAGTTCGAGCGAGGTCGAACTGTCAAACTTTGATGGCGAAGGCACTTAGCCTGAGTCCCAGTTCGAGCGAGGTCGAACTGTCAAACTTTGATGGCGAAGGCACTTAGCCTGAGTCCCAGTTCGAGCGAGGTCGAACTGTCAAACTTTGATGGCGAAGGCACTTAGCCTGAGTCCCAGTTCGAGCGAGGTCGAACTGTCAAACTTTGATGGCGAAGGCACTTAGCCTGAGTCCCAGTTCGAGCGAGGTCGAACTGTCAAACTTTGATGGCGAAGGCACTTAGCCTGAGTCCCAGTTCGAGCGAGGTCGAACTGTCAAACTTTGATGGCGAAGGCACTTAGCCTGAGTCCCAGTTCGAGCGAGGTCGAACTGTCAAACTTTGATGGCGAAGGCACTTAGCGTGAGTCCCAGTTCGAGCGAGGTCGAACTGTCAAACTTTGATGGCGAAGGCACTTAGCCTGAGTCCCAGTTCGAGCGAGGTCGAACTGTCAAACTTTGATGGCGAAGGCACTTAGCCTGAGTCCCAGTTCGAGCGAGGTCGAACTGTCAAACTTTGATGGCGAAGGCACTTAGCCTGAGTCCCAGTTCGAGCGAGGTCGAACTGTCAAACTTTGATGGCGAAGGCACTTAGCCTGAGTCCCAGTTCGAGCGAGGTCGAACTGTCAAACTTTGATGGCGAAGGCACTTAGCCTGAGTCCCAGTTCGAGCGAGGTCGAACTGTCAAACTTTGATGGCGAAGGCACTTAGCCTGAGTCCCAGTTCGAGCGAGGTCGAACTGTCAAACTTTGATGGCGAAGGCACTTAGCCTGAGTCCCAGTTCGAGCGAGGTCGAACTGTCAAACTTTGATGGCGAAGGCACTTAGCCTGAGTCCCAGTTCGAGCGAGGTCGAACTGTCAAACTTTGATGGCGAAGGCACTTAGCCTGAGTCCCAGTTCGAGCGAGGTCGAACTGTCAAACTTTGATGGCGAAGGCACTTAGCCTGAGTCCCAGTTCGAGCGAGGTCGAACTGTCAAACTTTGATGGCGAAGGCACTTAGCCTGAGTCCCAGTTCGAGCGAGGTCGAACTGTCAAACTTTGATGGCGAAGGCACTTAGCCTGAGTCCCAGTTCGAGCGAGGTCGAACTGTCAAACTTTGATGGCGAAGGCACTTAGCCTGAGTCCCAGTTCGAGCGAGGTCGAACTGTCAAACTTTGATGGCGAAGGCACTTAGCCTGAGTCCCAGTTCGAGCGAGGTCGAACTGTCAAACTTTGATGGCGAAGGCACTTAGCCTGAGTACCAGTTCGAGCGAGGTCGAACTGTCAAACTTTGATGGCGAAGGCACTTAGCCTGAGTCCCAGTTCGAGCGAGGTCGAACTGTCAAACTTTGATGGCGAAGGCACTTAGCCTGAGTCCCAGTTCGAGCGAGGTCGAACTGTCAAACTTTGATGGCGAAGGCACTTAGCCTGGTTCCCAGTTCGAGCGAGGTCGAACTGTCAAACTTTGATGGCGAAGGCACTTAGCCTGAGTCCCAGTTCGAGCGAGGTCGAACTGTCAGTTTTTGATGGCGAAGGCACTTAGCCTGAGTCCCAGTTCGAGCGAGGTCGAACTGTCAAACTTTGATGGCGAAGGCACTTAGCCTGAGTCCCAGTTCGAGCGAGGTCGAACTGTCAAACTTTGATGGCGAAGGCACTTAGCCTGAGTCCCAGTTCGAGCGAGGTCGAACTGTCAAACTTTGATGGCGAAGGCACTTAGCCTGAGTCCCAGTTCGAGCGAGGTCGAACTGTCAAACTTTGATGGCGAAGGCACTTAGCCTGAGTCCCAATACGAGCGAAGTCGAACTGTCAAACTTTGATGGCGAAGGCACTTAGCCTAAGTCCTAGTTCGAGCGAGGTCGAACTGTCAAACTTTGATGGCGAAGGCACTTAGCCTGAGTCCCAGTTCGAGCGAGGTCGAACTGTCAAACTTTGATGGCGAAGGCACTTAGCCTGAGTCCCAGTTCGAGTGAGGTCGAACTGTACTACTTTTATGGCGAAGGCACTTAGCCTGAGTCCCAGTTCGAGCGAGATCGAACTGCACAGGTTATGGCGAAGGCACTTAGCCTGAGTCCCAGTTCGAGAGAGGTCGAACTATACTGTCGATGGCGAAGGCGTTTAGCCTGAGTCCCAGCTCGAGCGAGGTCGAACTGTACTATCGATGGTGAAGGCGTTTAGCCTGAGTCCCAGTTCGAGCGAGGTCGAACTGCACTGTTGATGGCGAAGGTACTAGCCTGACGTCCAGTTGAG
>NW_017670708.1:477391-477931 GCF_001879085.1 Nicotiana attenuata | reverse complement strand
GTTTAGCCTGAGTCCCAGTTCGAGCGAGGTCGAACTGCACTGTTTTAATGGCGAAGGCGTTTAGCCTGAGTCCCAGTTCGAGTGAGGTTGAACTGCACTGTTGATGGCAAAGGCACTTAGCTTGAGTCCCAGTTCGAGCGAGGTCGAACTGTACTGTTTTGATGGCGAAGGCGTTTAGCCTGAGTCCCAGTTCCAGCGAGGTCGAACTGCACTGGTTATGGCGAAGGCACTTAGCCTGAAACCCAGTTCGAGCGAGGTCGAACTGTACTATCGATGGCGAAGGCGTTTAGCTTGAGTGCCAGTTCGAGCGACGTCGAACTCCACAGTTGATGGCGAAGGCACTTAGCTTGAGTCCCAGTCCGAGCGAGGTCGAACTGTACTGTCGATGGCGAAGGTGTTTAGCCTGAGTCCCAGTTCGAGCGAGGTCGAACTGTACCGTTGATGGTGAAGGCACTTAGCCTGAGTCCCAGTTCGAGTCGAACTGTACAGTCGATGGCGAAGGCGTTTAGCCTGAGTCCCAGTTCGAGCGAGGTCGAACTG
>NW_017670708.1:471705-472487 GCF_001879085.1 Nicotiana attenuata | reverse complement strand
TTAGCTTGAGTCCCAGTTCGAGCGAGGTCGAACTGTACCGTTGATGGCGAAGGCACTTAGCCTGAGTCCCAGTTCGACCTCGCTCGAACTGCACTATTGATGGCGAAGGCGTTTAGCCTGAGTCCCAGTTCCAGCGAGGTCGAACTGCACTGGTTATGGCGAAGGCACTTAGCCTGAGTCCCAGTTCGAGCGAGGTTGAACTGTACTGTCGATGGCGAAGGCGTTTAGCTTGAGTGCCAGTTCGAGCGACGTCGAACTCCACAGTTGATGGCGAAGGCACTTAGCTTGAGTCCCAGTCCGAGCGAGGTCGAACTGCACTGTTGATGGCGAAGGTACTTAGCCTTAGTCCGAGTTCGAGCGAGGTCGAACTGTACTGTCAATAGCGAAGGCGTTTAGCCTGAGTCCCAGTTCGAGCGAGGTCAAACTGTACGTTTTAGATGGCGAAGGCGTTTAGCCTGAGTCCCAGTTCGAGCGAGGTCGAACAACACTGTTGATGGCGAAGGCACTTAGTTTGAGTCCAAGTTCGAGCGAGGTCGAACTGTACTGTTTTGATGGCGAAGGCGTTTAGCCTGAGTCCCAGTTCGAGCGAAGTCGAACTGCACTGTTGATGGCGAAGGCACTTAGCTTGAGTCCCAGTTTGAGTGAGGTCGAATTGTATTGTCGATGGCGAAGGCGTTTAGCCTGAGTCCTAGTTCGAGCGAGGCGAACTGCACTGTTTTAATGGCGAAGGCGTTTAGCCTGAGTCCCAGTTCGAGCGAGGTTGAACTGCACTGTTGATGGCG
>NW_017670708.1:351638-466526 GCF_001879085.1 Nicotiana attenuata | reverse complement strand
CTGTCGAGTTTGATGGCAAGGCACTTAGCCTGAGTCCAGTTCGAGCGAGTCGAACTGTCGATCTTGATGGCAAGGCACTATCCTGAGCCCAGTTCGACGAAGATCGAACTGTCAAGTTTTGATGCGAAGGCACTTAGCTTGAGTCCTAGTTCGAGCGCGGTCGAACTGTCCATCTTTGATGGCGAAGGCACTTAGCCTGAGTTCTAGTTCGAGCGAGGTCGAACTGTCGAGTTTTGATGGAAAAGGCACTTATCCTGAGTCCATGTTCGAGTGAGGTCGAACTATTGATCTTTGATGGTGAAGGCACTTAGCCTGAGTCCCAATTCGAGCGAGGTCGAATTGTCGAGTTTTGATGGCGAAGGCACTTAGCCTGAGTCCTAGTTCGAGCGAGGTCGAACCGTCGAGCCTTAATGGCGAAGTCACTTAGCCTGAGTCCTAGTTTGAGGGAGGTCGAACTGTCGAGTTTTGATGGCGAAGGCACCTAGCCTGAGTCCCACTTTGAGCGAGGTCGAACTATCGATCTTTGATGGCTAAGGCACTTAGCCTGAGCCCCAGTTCGAGTGAGATCGAACTGTTGATCTTTGATGGCGAAGGCACTTAGCCTGGGTCCCAGTTCGAGCGAGGTCGAACTGTCGATCTTTGATGGCGAAGGCATTTAGCCTGAGTCCCAGTTCGAGCGAGGTCGAACTGTCGATCTTTGATGGCGAAGGCACTTAGCCTGAGTCCCAGTTGGAGCGAGGTTAAACTATCGATCTTTGATGGCGAAGGCACTTAGCCCGAGCCCCAGTTCGAGCGAGTTCGAACTATCGATCTTGGATGACGAAGGCACTTAGCCTGAGTCCCAGTTCGAGCGAGGTCGAACTATCAATCTTTGATGGTGAAGGCACTTAGCTTGAGCCCCAGTTCGAGCGAGATAGAACTGTCGATCATTGATGGCGAAGGCACTTAGCCTGAGTCCCAGTTCGAGTGAGGTCGAACTGTCGATCTTTGATGGAGAAGGCATTTAGCCTGAGTCCTAGTTCGAGCGAGGTCGAACCGTCGAGACTTAATGGGGAAGGTACTTAGCCTGAGTCCTAGTTCGAGCGAGGTCGAACTGTCGAGTTTTAATGGCGAAGGCACTTAGCCTGAGCCTCAGCTCGAGCGAGGTCGAACTGTCGATCTTTGATGGCAAAGGCACTTAGCCTAAGCCCCAGTTCGAGCGAGATCGACCTGTCGAGTTTTGATGGCGAAGGCACTTAGCCTGAGTCCCAGTTTGAGCGAGGTCGAACTGTCGATCTTTGATGGCGAAGGCACTAATCCTGAGCCCCAGTTCGAGAAAGATCGAACTGTCAAGTTTTGATGCGAAGGCACTTAGCTTGAGTCCCAGTTCGAGCGCGGTCGAACTGTCCATCTTTGATGGCGAAGGCANAACGCTAGTGATTGGTTTGCTATCCTTGGAGAATTCAAGGTATACCTGCCTGACATCCGCAGGCCTAGGAGTCGCCCTCTTCTATATCTTATTACTGTGTAACCTTTATTCAGACAGTGATGTATATTAATATTTTAGTACTAGTTGTAGAACTTATGACTTAGTCTCACGAGGTTTTGGGAACATTGTAGTTGTGATTCAATTTTGAGATATTTAAGGCATTTATTACTTTATATCCCGTTTTAATTTTTGTTTTTCTGTCATATTCTCTTATTTGTTAGGCTTACCTAGTCTTAGAAATTAGGTATCATCCTGTAATAATTTGTAATAACTATTGGGGATGGCTAGTGGAAAGAAATGAGAATGATTGTATGCAAAGGGTAGATAACTTGCCTATAGGATTTTTTTAATTCCTGCATTCACATAGACAGCATGCCTATAGGTTACGTATAAACTTCTGCATTCTCATCTTAAATAACTTGCCTATAGGATTTTTAATTCCTGCATTCACATAGACAGCATGCCTATAGGTCATTATTTCTGCATCTCTGCATATAGAAATCCTGTCTCTAAGTCCCTTAAGTATGGGTATACAACTATCTTTGTCCCTAATTATACTACTGGATATAAAATATCCTTTATATTTATAAAAGTGGATAGCTTTAATCTACTCCTTAACACCGTTAGTTCTAAAGTCAACGGCAACTGTTAAACTAAATGCTAAATGAATGTGTGAGGAAAGAAAGGAAGACCTTTTCTTCTTTGCACTAGTCGTAGCCATGAGAAGGAAAATGCGTAAAAGAGAAATGTAAGAAGATGCTCGTCAGTTATTCGCAACACACGGCATAGCATGAATTAGGATCAATATGAGGGAAAGCTAACTGCTTCTTCATTGTTCATCATTCTTTTTTTCTAAAGAAACAGCCATTTAGGTAGTACTATTAGTTTTTTAGTTCCTTTGTAACAATGAGAAATTGTTTTCGGACGACACATTTAGTCACACAGAAAGGGAAAATGTAATTTTATCACCATTCATCAGCCAACATCTAACCAGAGAATTGAGGAACAACAGTGAACTTGGAAAATTTCAATGATGCCAAAATCATAGGTTTATATTGTTCTGAAATAAGAATGAGACCACCTAAACTGATAAGAGATTAGGGCTCGAATAATTGTTATTTCGATTGAACTTTGATCCATTAATATAGGTATATATCTTTCACTGATTAGGGGTTTGTTTATAAGAATTTTGGGTAGAATGACAGGAGTTTGGAGAGAAGGGTTTTAACGGGCATGTCTAGGTTGAAGATGAGGAGAATCAACTTTGGATTAACAACAGGTCAACAGCCGTGATTTTTAACCCGCTTCACCTATTACCCGTTAGGTTTACTAACAGTGTTAAGGAAAAAACTAAAGCTGTCCATTTTTACAAACATAAGGGATGTTTTACGTTCAATAATATAAATAAGGGACAAAGTTAGTTCTATGCCTATACTTAAGAGACTATCTAAGTTTATTCCTCACGGCTGAACGATCCATTGGCACAAATATTTAACTGGAACAAACAAATCATGAGAAAGCATAGAACCAACATCGCTCCTTTGTTTATTTCAGACAGACTAAAGTATAAGGTAACTAGCTCCGACAAAATAAAAAATATTCCAGCCACAATCAAGTAATGACTATTTTAACGAGCCATTAAAATATATTCTTAAGCTAATTAAACGGACACATTACAGTTTGACACATCCAGAAACGATGACAAACATAAAGGTACCACCGTTCAACATATTTCTCAAATTCTTTAATCTTGGTCATCTGTCAATTGGTATTGCTGGAGGATCTGAGTGCAGCTAGAAAGAGGCTCATCGCGGAGGAAACCCATGGCATTGGCAAAACGGGTGTCGGAAATCATGCCATTGTTACGGGTGAGGATTACACGTGAACGATCACGGCCAGCGTTGGGCTTGGCGCAGGTGCGGTCAGGGCTCTTAACGAGGATGACATCGCAGACGTCGTCACCACGGTCACTGTTAACCAAGATATTGTATTCTCCTTTAGAGTTGGTCACACCTTCAACAGTGTAAGTGGGTGCCTCGGTGACCCTGTGCTTACACTCAATTCTAACCTTTGCGCCTGTCAATAAAACCACATAAATCTTAATACCACGTCATCAATAACATAAAAAAGTAGTAGTAGACTACTAGTAGTATTCTCCTCTCAGTCTCAGACATTCCGTCGAACAGATCCGGACCAGACATTGTATAACAGCAGCAAAGCAAGAAAATAATTATTTTTTGAACCGTGCAAAGAAAAAAGATTACTGTATTACTTATATAACATTACCGAGGTATATGACATGACATTGGTACATGTGGTATTAAACTTTTTGATATAGACTCTACACATTATGGTAACAAATTAGAAATTCACAAAAACAAGTAGGGCTTAAATCAAATTGTTTTACAAGAGAAAGAATAAACATTTGTAATTTTTAGCTTAACTATGACACTGGACTATACGATCTTGAGATGATTCGGCTACAAGTAGATCTATAAACTGGATCTATAAAACCCATGTAAGAAAATCACTCAAAAAAGCAGATCTTGAAAATGAAAAAGGGAATAGCATAAAGGGAGTAAAATTGTGCAATTAATTACCAGCAAGGTACTTGGTGGCAGGGGTCTCAAATCCACAGCGGCAAGTGTCACAATAAGCTTTACCCTTGACGAGGAAAGGGTTGCCAGTGAAAGTGGCAGAAGCAATTGAAGCAGAGAGTAAACAAAGAGTGAAAAATGCAATCAATCTTGCCATGGTTTACAAACCAAAGGGAAGTTATCTCGTTCTTTTTGGAAAAAGTAGCAGGGTTTGCAACAGAGAATGAATGTGAAGAGAAGAAAATAGTTGGGAAGAGAAAATGAGATAATGTAGTCGAAAGGAGTCGGTGGATGTATATATGTGGTGATGATATGGGCTGGCAAAGTGGAGCCACTTGGGCACAAATACAAAGTTTTGTTTTAAGAGACTAATATACCTGCTCTTAGTATGTTTGATGACTATTTAATACTAAAAAATCTAGATTACTCTATATTAATACTCTACAATTTGTTTGTTTCCGAATTTAATACATAATCTTTTTTTTATACTCTTTGTCTTCACTTATGTCTCATTATGCTTTTTTTCAATATATCAAAAAATTCGATTATTTTGTCTTTGCAATTGTCATTGTATATGCAACAAATCAAGTATGGAGTATCATTTTTTCTTTTTATTGTTATGCTCAAAGTTTTAAGGAATTCTAAATTCATTCAAAATGGGGAAAAGAAAGAAAAGAGAGCGTCTGTTACGGCAATCTTCTCACTAATTTCGGGCCGTGGGTACCACCGCTGCGCACTTCCACCACCTTACGTTACGCGGAATTTTTTTATCAAATGAATCCTTCTCGAAAAAGATTCAATAAATGATAGAATAAATTTTGAGTTAATTTTAAAGACCTCGTCTTAGGTTTGATTTTGGTCACACTAAGCTTTTTGAAATTTAGGATATTATACTTGTTTGATCCAAAAGTTATTTAATACTTTCTAGGCAAATCAATCAATGTAGATGAAGGGGTAAATCGTAGTCAATATTAATTAATACTGAATCAAAGAGCACAGTCATAAAGATAAAAGAATCAATTAAAATGACATCTGGAAGGTTAAAATTGTTTGTAGAAATTTGGCCTGCCTCTCCTTGAAGAGGTTCTGGAGATTACAATCAAGTTCTCTCTTCCTCCTTGGAGGTGGAATCTCTTTTTCTAAGATTGTTTCTTCTCTCTCTCCTTTTGACCCCCCCCCCCCCCCGTAGGGTTCTTCTTCCTTCTATTATACGCCAAACCTCCTCATGCTTATCACTATTTGTTTGGGCCGGGTCGGGGAAATCGACCTCCCTCAGTGGGAGGCCTCGACCTCGACAGTATTGGTCAGAATCCGAGCAATTAGGCGAAGTCGAATTTGTTGACTGCTGTTGCAGGGTGGTCGGGACGGGGTCCTTGCTGATGTGGTCGTGTGGTCGAATTCTGACCAATACAGTTAGTCCCTCCGTTCGTCGGGGTCGTATCTTACCGACCTCGGTGGACGGATAATGTTTGTGACATAATCGTGGAGGGAGTCAGATCCGCGTGTTTTTCTTTGGTCGCGTTATAAATTTCGAAACTGCCCAGAGGCGTCTCTTCAATGCTTCTTATGCCGTCACGATGGTTTCGAAACCGAAGAGCCGGTTGATAAATGAAACGTAGCTTTGTATCGGTGGTCACAGCGGCGCACGTTCCCAAGGAGCTGAATCATTTCGTGCTCGGCCAGGTTCTGGCGGCGACCGTTGGTTTTTGCGCCCCGGAGAATTTGTGTCTTATAAATTGAAGAGATTTGTCACTCGTTTCTCACACTTTATTGCTTATCTTCGAGAGAATTCCCAGAATATCTCCCTTTCATTAGTCTGAATTCTTCTTGACTCCTTTGCTCGCGGCAATCTTGAGCTTTCTCGCTTCTTCCTCAAAGTTCCTCCCTCCTCTTCTTGTGAGTTAAAAATGACAGGAACTTTTTCTTACGGTAGACTTCCGGCTATCTCTTCGGCGGCCGGGGACCCTGCTCCGGCAGACGGAGACGTAGACCCGATGGAGTGCGAAGATGTTCCTTCGATCAAGGAAATTTTATCCCGCCTGGGGAAGTCAGTGGTGGATTTAGCGCTGATGGTGGTGCGGAGCAGGTAAATATTCCTCCTCTTATAGGGGAGATCGGAATAGCAGATTTAAGGGCACGATGGAGTATTCCTGGTTATGTCGAGATGGTGCCGGCGAAGAGAGAAGATAGGGTCCAGATCAACCGTCCCGGTTTCTGCTCATTCTATGCTTACCCCTTCCTAGTGGAGTACACACTTCCGCTTCCAATGTTGGTGGTCGACTTCTGCCGCTATTATGAGGTATGTCCTGCACAACTCTCTCCTTACCTGTACAAGCTGTTCCTCATGTTTATCAAGTACGCGGAGCTAGCCGGTCGGGAGGTCACTCTGAGACACGTGCTTAGCCTGTTCGCTCCCCAAAAGATTCGCAGCACTATGTTCCATGCGCGTCCCCGAGGGTCGAAAGGTTTAGTGGTCAAGATGGACGACAGGACCAATCGCCATTTTTTCGATAACTTTTTCTATGTGCGGACCGAGCATCTTGTAGCGGATCTGACTGGGTTACCAGAAGTGTGGAATTTTGCCCGTAAGTCTTTGTCCTTGACTAGTAGACTACCCACTTTGGCCTCGATTTCTTTATATCTCATGTAAATATTGATCTATTTCGATGCTTTGCAGCCGAGAAGTTACCCCCGCCTCCTCTGGAGGGGATCCGAGAATGGGTCGAGGCCATTCTTCCTCATACGGTGGGAGTTCGCACATGGTCGACGTTTCATCTGAGATTCGGACGTAGGCCCCTCACAGGTGAGATAGCGCCCTTATTTTTTTTTTTTACCCATTCTCTTTCGTTTCGATCTTACCTTTGAGTATTGTTTGCCGTGGCCAGGGAGGGTTCGCAGAGTCAGGGCTCCTCAGTTAGCCTTCCGTCGGTCGTCCGCGTCCGCTCGTATAAGTGCAGTACCTACAACTCGTCCGTCAAGGGAGGCATCGGTAGAATCTGTGGCTTTGGCCGCTCCGACCCGGACTATATCTCCGAAGGAGGGTCGGTCTGGTACCGCCCGACCTCAGAACGACTCGCCATCACCTGGGGAGGAAGAAGGGCCGGCAAAGAGGCGGAGGGTAGGGTTTGAGATGGTTCCTCCGACGGTGATCAACTTGGATTCACCCCCAGAAAACCTAGAGGAAGGTGTTATTGCGACGTCTACCGCTGAGGGGAAGCGGGTGCTCGGGGCTGTTCCCACCAGTCAGCGCTAGGAGAAATCCGCTGGTGTAGCGACCCAATCAGGAGTTCCTGCTGTTTATGATGCTGGACCTCTCGTTATGGTGGAGAATCGGGCCCCTGATGCTGCCGTCGTGACCTCGAGTGCGCCGTTACCATCCTCGGTAGGTCGCGCCGCACCATCGGCAACTGAGAGGGGAAAGGGAGTAGTGATTGACGAATACGAGTCCGAGTCTGACTCGGACCCTGATGATGTCCGGATGTTCGAAGAGGGCATTACTCGCTCGGTGGTCAATGCGGAGGGGTCGACTCGTCTTGTTGAGATCCCCTCCGATGTGAACCTGTTGACACAAGGAGGCAACTTGGTACCACAATTCAGCTTGTTGTGTTCGGAGGCCGAAAACGAGCCCCTGAGGAATGTTTCGGATGTCGAAGTGATGGACGAAGTAGCTGTGATGGGCTTACGGGTATGTTAAATCTGATTTCGATTTGTTTCTCCTTCGTTGTAGAATGAGCATTAGTTTAACTTCTTTCTTGTTTTGCAGACGTACATGTTAGAGGTAGAAAAAATTCACCGGGCAAATGTCCGGTCGAGGATCTTCTTGCAGATGCTAGAAAAATACCGTCGCTATCGCGATAGGTGCCGTGAGTTGCACGAACGGTTAAGGACTGATCCCTGCAACCGGGCTTTGGGCGAGGAGTTCGAGAAGAAGGACTAGGAGCTAATGCAGGCGCTCCGCAGCAAGAGCAAGCTCGAAGAGCAAATCCGCCTCAAGGACGAGGAGCTCGAGGTAGGCAAAGGGGTCGCTGCGGAATGCGAGCACCTGCAGGACATGTTACGAGCAATGCAGTTGGAAATGGAGCAGAGCCAGGCCAGAGCATCGGAGATGAACGCCGAATGGAGCGGGAAGTTAGCAGCGCTGGAAAGCACGGTTGACGATTTGAAGCATATGAAGAGGGCAGCGTTGGATGCTTCGACAAGGGCAGTGGCCTTGGAGGCGGCAATTCGTGTACATGAGTCCGAGCGAGAGTCGGAGAGAGCTACTGCGACCCTTATGGAGGCGAGGCTCGAGGAGCGGATTGGCGCGGCTGACATGGAGGCCTTAGCCTTATCAGATCGGGTTGCGGCCTTGGAGGAGGAGAATCAGCGGTTGAGGGCCCATGCTGGATCATCCCGTGTCGCTGTTCCCCGCCAGGCTCATGAACTCTGGATTAATGCTGAAGCTCAACGTGATATTTTCAAGAACTTGTGGGAGGCGGGCATCGAGACTGAGGCAACTTTCGAGGAGGCGCGCCAGAAGGATCGTGAGGCTCGAGTCAACTGTGGATATGATGTGGCGACACCCGAAGCTGATGGGGACGCCAGTGGTGATGATGATAACGTCGGCGTTGGCGCCGCGTGAAAGAAAATCATATTTAGTTGTTTGTTGTCCCTTTTCTCTTTTTTTTAATTAGCTGGCATAGATCAGATGTAAGCGGCAATAGCCCGCATTTCTGACTTCGTGAATAAAGAATTCTTCTTCGCTTCTTGCTTTTTATTTCAGTTCTCTGGTGACTTACGATCTATCCGCGGGGTGAGGGCTCGTCAGACGAGTCCGCATTCCCCATATATGATGAAAGTTTATGATCGTGGGTTTCATTGTGAACCTTTCGAGAGGATAACTCGTCTCGGTTTGAGCGAGGTCGACCCTGTCGCTCCTTGATGGTATTCAGTCGGCCTGAATCCCAGTTCGAGCGAGGTCGAACTGTCGAGTTTTGATGGCGAAGGCACTTAGCCTGAGTCCCGGTTCGAGCGAGGTCGAACTGTCAAGCCTTGATGGCGAAGGCAGTTAGCCTGAGTCCCGGTTCGAGCGAGGTCGAACTGTCGAGCTTTGATAGCGAAGGCATTTAGCTTGAGTCCCAGTTCGAGCGAGGTCGAACTGTCGAGCTTTGATGGCGAAGGCACTTAGCCTGAGTCCCAGTTCGAGGGAGGTCGAACTGTCGATCTTTGATGGCGAAGGCATTTAGCCTGAGTCCCAATTCGAGCGAGGTCGAACTGTCGATCTTTGATGGCGAAGGCATTTAGCCTGAGTCCCAGTTCGAGCGAGGTCGAACTGTCGATCTTTGATGGCGAAGGCACTTAGCCTGAATCCCAGTTCGAGCGAGGTCGAACTGTCGATCTTTGATGGCGAAGGCACTTAGCCTGAGCCCCAGTTCGAGCGAGGTTGAACTGTCGATCTTTGATGGCGAAGGTACCTAGCCTGAGTCCCAGTTCGAGCGTTGTCGAACTGTCGATCTTTGATCGCAAAGGCATTTAGCCTTAGTCCTAGTTCGAGCGAGGTCGAACTGTCGAGTTTTGATGGCAAAGGCACTTAGACTGAGTCCCAGTTCGAGCGAGGTCGAACTGTCGATCTTTGATAGTGAAGGCACTTAGCCTGAGTCCAAGTTCGAGCGAGGTCGAACTGTCGGTCTTTGATGGCGAAGCCACTTAGCCTGAGCCCATTTCGAGCAAGATCGAACTGTCGAACGTTGATGGCAAAGGCACTTAGCTAGAGTCCCAGTTCGAGCGAGGTCGAATTGTCGATCTTCGATGGGGAAGCCACTTAGCTTGAGTCCCAGTTCGAGCGAGGTCGAACTATCGATCTTTGATGGCGAAGGCACTTAGCCTGAGCCTAGTTCGAGCGAGGTCGAACTGTCGATCTTTGATGGCGAAGGGACTTAGCCTGAGCCCCAGTTCGAGCGAGATCGAACTGTCGTGTTTTGATGGCGAAGGCACTTAGCTTGAATCCCAGTTCGAGCGAGGTTGAACTGTCGATCTTTGATGGCGAAGGCACTTAGCCTGAGCCCCAGTTTTAGCGAGATCGAACTGTCGATCTTTGATGGCGAAAGCACGTAGCCTGAGTCCCAGTTCCAGCGAGGTCGAATTGTCGATCTTTGATGCGAAGGCACTTAGCTTGAGTCCCAGTTCGAGCGCGGTCGAACTGTCGATCTTTGATGGCGAAGGCACATAGCCAGAGTCCTAGTTCGAGCGAGGTCGAACTGTCGAGCTTTGATGGCGAAGGCACTTAGCCTGAGTCCCAATTTGAGCGAGGTCGAACTATCGATCTTTGATGGCGAAGGCACTTAGTCTGAGTCCCTGTTCGAGTGACGTCGAATTGTCGAGTTTTGATGGCAAAGGTACTTAGCTTGAGTCCTAGTTCGAGCGAGGTNTAACGGCTTAAACTTTGATGGCGAAGGCACTTAGCCTGAGTCCCAGTTCGAGCGAGGTCGAACTGTTAATCTTTGATGGCGAAGGCACATAGCCTGAGTCCCAGTTCGAGCGAGGTCGAACTGTTAATCTTTGATGGCGAAGGCACATAGCCTGAGTCCCAGTTCGAGTGAGGTCGATCTGTCAAACTTTAATGGCGAAGGCACTTAGCCTAAGTCCCAGTTCGAACGAGGTCGAACTGTCAAACTTTGATGGCGAAGCACTTAGCCTGAGTCCCAGTTCGAGCAAGGTCGAACTGTTAATCTTTGATGGCGAAGGCACTTAGCCTGAGCCCCAGTTCGAGCGAGATCGAACTGTCGATCTTTGATGGCGAAGGCATTTAGCCTGAGTCCCAATTCGAGCGAGGTCGAACTGTCGATCTTTGATGGCGAAGGCACTTAGCCTGAGTCCCAGTTCGAGCGAGGTTAAACTATCGATCTTTGATGGCGAAGGCACTTAGCCCGAGCCCCAGTTCGAGCGAGTTCGAACTATCGATCTTGGATGACGAAGGCACTTAGCCTGAGTCCCAGTTCGAGCGAGGTCGAACTATCAATCTTTGATGGTGAAGGCACTTAGCCTGAGCCCCAGTTCGAGCGAGATAGAACTGTCGATCATTGATGGCGAAGGCACTTAGCCTGAGTCCCAGTTCGAGCGAGGTCGAACTGTCGATCTTTGATGGAGAAGGCATTTAGCCTGAGTCCTAGTTCGAGCGAGGTCGAACCGTCGAGACTTAATGGGGAAGGCACTTAGCCTGAGTCCTAGTTCGAGCGAGGTCGAACTGTCGAGTTTTAATGGCGAAGGCACTTAGCCTGAGCCTCAGCTCGAGCGAGGTCGAACTGTCGATCTTTGATGGCAAAGGCACTTAGCCTAAGCCCCAGTTCGAGCGAGATCGACCTGTCGAGTTTTGATGGCGAAGGCACTTAGCCTGAGTCCCAGTTGAGCGAGTCGAACTGTCGATCTTTGATGGCGAAGGCACTTATCCTGAGTCCTAGTTCGAGCGAGGTCGAACTGTTAATCTTTGATGGCGAAGGCACATAGCCTGAGTCCCAGTTCGAGCGAGGTCGAACTGTTAATCTTTGATGGCGAAGGCACATAGCCTGAGTCCCAGTTCGAGCGAGGTCGAACTGTTAATCTTTGATGGCGAAGGCACTTAGCCTGAGTCCCAGTTCGAGCGAGGTCGAACTATTAATCTTTGATGGCGAAGGCACATAGCCTGAGTCCCAGTTCGAGCGAGGTCGAACTGTTAATCTTTGATGGCGAAGGCACTTAGCCTGAGTCCCAGTTCGAGCGAGGTCGAACTGTTAATCTTTGATGGCGAAGGCACTTAGCCTGAGTCCCAGTTCGAGCGGGTCGAACTGTTAATCTTTGATGGCGAAGGCACTTAGCCTGAGTCCCAGTTCGAGCGAGGTCGAACTGTCAAACTTTGATGGCGAAGGCACTTAGCCTGAGTCCCAGTTCGAGCGAGGTCGAACTGTTAATCTTTGATGGCGAAGGCACTTAGCCTGAGTCCCAGTTCGAGCGAGGTCGAACTGTTAATCTTTGATGGCGAAGCCACATAGCCTGAGTCCCAGTTCGAATGAGGTCGAACTGTCAAACTTTAATGGCGAAGGCACTTAGCCTGAGTCCAAGTTCGAGCGAGGTCGAACTGTTAATCTTTGATGGCGAAGGCACATAGCCTGAGGTCGAACTGTCAAATTTTGATGGCGAAGGCACTTAGTCTGAGTCCAAGTTCGAGCGAGGTTGAACTGTTAATCTTTGATGGCGAAGGCACATGGCCTGAGTCCCAGTTCGAGCGAGGTCGAACTGTTAATGTTTGATGGCGAAGGCACATAGCCTGAGTCCCAGTTCGAACGAGGTCGTACTGCCAAACTTTGATGGTGAATGCACTTAGCTTGAGTCCCAGTTCGAGCGAGGTCGAACTGTTAATCTTTGATGG
This sequence comes from Nicotiana attenuata, assembly GCF_001879085.1. Taxonomy (NCBI): domain Eukaryota; kingdom Viridiplantae; phylum Streptophyta; class Magnoliopsida; order Solanales; family Solanaceae; genus Nicotiana; species Nicotiana attenuata. The sequence goes on along the minus strand of NW_017670708.1, from coordinate 454,081 downwards.
CGAAGGCACATAGCCTGAGTCTCAGTTCGAACGAGGTCGAACTGTCAAACTTTGATGGCGAAGGCACTTAGCCTGAGTCCAAGTTCGAGCGAAGTCGAACTGTTAATCTTTGATGGAGAAGGCACATGGCATGAGTCCCAGTTCGAGCGAGGTCGAACTGTTAATCTTTGATGGCGAAGGCACATGGCCTGAGTTCCAGTTCGCTCAATCTTGCATTGGAGAATATGACGTATTTCCTGGGGGAGTCCCAGTTTGCTTAATTTTGCTTGCATTGGAGAATATAATGTATTTCCTGGGGGAGTCCCAGTTTGCTTAATTTTGCTTGCATTGGAGAGTATAAGGCGTTTCCTGTTCGCGCGTCTGGGAGAATGCTCCTGCTTCTATTCCTCTTAGAAAAATAGTTAGTTAGATCAAATAAAATCATTCGTTACCTCGATTTGATCTATTGCAAAGAAATGCTAGGAGGGCAAGCGCAATTAGCAGGAAGCGGTGACGCTGGAGTAGAGTCGAACAACTCCCAATTTCATCACCTCGTGAATGTTGTCTTTTTAATGATGATGAAGTTGAAAATGCAGTCCAATCTCATACACCTGGACTTGAGTTGTGTCCAAAGTACTGAACAACTTTGAGCTAATGTGGTTCCTTATGCGACTGGCACAGAGAACAACACAATCCGGCTAAGCACAGTCTACTTCTGCCTGCAACCAATACCGATCTTGAAATGGGTGGATTCTTCCCTGTTAGAATATAAAAACCCGACTCCAGGAGGACTCAAACTTGAGATCCGAATTGTAGCAAGCATTAAGAAACTACTACGTAAGTCAAGTTTGCATATCAGGATAGACTTCACACATGGATATGTTCCCGAGGGTGTTTCAATAACTAGATGAATTTTTTTTCCAGTTTAATATTAAACGTGCAGTTATACCCATGAACCCTGCAGTTGAACCAAAGAGCATAAAATATTCCCTAGTCATGTCATTCTTTTGCAGATATTTTCTTGCCTAGGGGATTAATAAGTAATATTTACATGGAAATGTTCTTTCAGAAAGTTGTGACATGTGATGCATGAAGATTTTATTGGTCTCTAGCAAGCAAAAGTTGTGGTAAATGTATGTGCTGTAGAAGCTACACAAGAACTTGCTATAATGAAATTTGAGATCTAGAGGAAACTAAAATTTTAACTAGAAAATCCCCACAGACGGCGCCAAATTGTTTGACTCAAAAAGTTGTATAATACTTTCTAAGCAAATCAATCAATGTAGATGAAGGGGTAAATCCTAGTTAAAGATAATTAACTCTAGATCCGAGACGAATAATATGAGTAGAAAAATATAGCCGAGTATAAATGTTGACATCGATTAAGATCGGATTTAATGGCATAAGTAAAGATGCATTAAGTAACAAAAATATGAATAAAGGAAAAGATTCACCCGATCTTCGGTGAGACGGATCTTCTTTCATTTAATAAAGATCAATGGTAGACAAATACAAGAACCTTATGACCCTTTTTGGATCCGATTAAGGTATGGGATCATTGATCCTCTCAATTCTTTGGAGAGGTGTGTTTACATATTTTTTAGAAAGAGGGAGAGGGAGACAGAGAGAGAGCCCCCTTTTTGGGAAGTTCTCCCTTCCTATTTATAAGGTGGGGATATCCATAGAAAATCCTAAAAAAAAGGTACAATTTAGAGGAAATATTCGGTAGAATATTCCTTTTGAGTATCCCAAAGCAAACTAGCTGTTTGATGACGGTCCGACCTTATTGATAACGGTCCGACCTTGGTTATTGATGACGGTCCGACCTTGGGTTGTCTGACCACGACCTTATGTCTCCGCGTGCTGAATTTCTCTGATCTAATATTTGACCCATACAGTTCTCTATCAGAAGCTACACGAAAAAAAGTTTTAGAAAAGAAAATTATGGCTGCTCACACTTTCAGAATAGGTTTAATATACGCATCGTTCCATGATGGTGTGTGTCTAATAGGCAAAGTTTGAGCATCCATCAGGTTTCTAGTGGATCGCAACCTTAGTTTAGGTCATTAGGTGGCTACATAAAAGCTTTTGACAAGTTTCAGTAGTGCATCCACGATGCCTATAGGAGTTTCTTTTCCTTCTCCAGCAAGTGAAGGAAAATGCCAAAGTGGTAGATTTATATTCTCTTCTTTAAATGAAAGGAAAAATTAATTAAGATAAATATGTTATCCTTCTTTCAACAAAAAGTAAAAATCAAAATATATGGTAAGAAAATCAAAGCATACAATTAACATATAGGTTCAATTATCGCAACAAAAACATTCGTGGTCTACACAAAATGCTAAGAATATTGAGAATTCTCGAATCAAAAGGAGTTAATATGGTCAAATCGACGTATTAATGTGACTTAGTAGCAAGATGATAGCTTTCTTCTGTCCTAGTTTATCAACTAAGTGATTTCATATTATCTTTCATTTGTTTATCAACTTATTCTTTCGTTTTGATAAAAAGCCACTCTTTCTGTGTTTTATATGGGGTGTTTAAGAAAGTAAGCTTTTGATACAAGAAAGCTAAATATTCATTATAGTACCAAAAATACCATTCAGAATTTTATGGTCTTAAATATGTTATCTATCTTTATAGAAGAATATCACTAAGGATAAAATAAGAACACCAAAATCCGAACATAATGATTGTCCAAAGGCACCATCGTATCCAAGAATTATTAGATATGCCATCCATACCTGCAAGTGGTTTGCAGGCTCATAAGGTGACCCAAAATTGCAAAGTTATTTTTCTATATTACCACTAATGAAAATAATGGCAGTCTTTGTCTTCCTTATTATCTAGAGATCGCTAGCTAGTAAATATTACTATTACGTTTTAGTCTGTTTATAAAACAATATGTCTATCAGATATCATTTATATCATTTTCATTTGGAATGTTCTCAAAACAAAGATTCTATCAATTTAATTGGGAATACAAAAAGTACGAAATGGTTTCAATAGACCAGATACATTAAGTAATTATACAATTAAAAGTAGTGAAAAAGAATATGAAAATGAAATGACTGGAAGAGTTTCAACTAGATTATTAGATGAATATTATTGGAAATACAAAAGTATTTCATAAGTTTCAAAAAGTATCTCATACGTCACATGGTATTTTATATTTTCATATAGAATACAGTAGAAAATTAAAGGCTAAGTTTATTACGAGATAGGTTTACCTTTAATACGATTGGTGTTAAAACGAAGGGAAAAAAGGTCAGTTAACTTTTAATGAATATTTTAGTCATATATATATATATATATATATATATATATATATATATATATATATATATATATATATATATATATATTAGTAAAATATAGTTAGATCAATTAATATTAACCAGATACGAATTAATGTTGATCAAATTATGTAAATATTTTTTTTATATTATCAATGTATGGAATTTAGACATTGTTCACAAGAAAACATGGTAACAATGGACACAATATTATTTCCATAACACAATACTTAATTATACGTGACTTTTAGTTATAATAAATTGTATATTGATCATTAATGATACTGTAGTAACAAAAAAACATTAAAGACTTTGGGCCCATGAGTCCTCTGCCGGAAAAGGACTGTAGCCTCGGAACAAATGAAAATAATAAATGAAGGAAAGAAAATAAAATGTTAAATAAAATCATAAATTGTTATAAAAATAAAGACTAGAAAGTCAATAAAGTATAGAAATGCCTAGCATAAAGACTACAAAGTATATGAATTGTTTTGACTCCCTATTTATAGACGAAAGGAAGCTGCTTCAATGCTGATGCCTTTGGCATATTACTTGTGTAAGAGCTGGTCGAGAATAGGCGAAAACGCCAATGATCTTAGAGATCTTAGTTGCCTTCCTTTCACTAACTTCTTCATCTACGTTAATGGTCATCTTCTCGAGAATAGGGGCAGACGCCAGTACTAACCTTACAAACCGCAATTCCACTTTTGAACCATGGAATCCATGTATTCCCAGAGTTTGAAGGTTATTGAGTTCATCAATCCCGCAACCTTGTCCTTTCAACTGATTTGAATCTACTTTCCTGGAACCATTCTTGATCCGACTCAACTATAAGTAGTATAAAGAAAAACTAGTAAGATTTGCATCTCTATACTTGGAAAATAGAGTAACAACTCATGAATTCAGCAACTCACCAGAAGGTTAAGTAACTTCAAATTCAGACAACTTCTAAGAATGCATAGAAGGGAACAAATTTGATCTTCATCATTAAAATCGAATAGATAAAATTCGAGATTGACCAAGTGATTGAGTATCGTTGACAGCCTCCTTGCTACATTACTAGAAGCCAAAAACTGGACAAGAAAAAACAAAATGGCAAAATAAGAACGTTATTAGTTAGAACAATGTACAACATTATTCTGAGCTATGCATCATACCTTGAGGGAGCATCCGTCCAAGATAAGTGCTCTAACTTCAGGCAAGCTGCCGAGAAGTTTTACCAAGTTCATTGCTTCATGTTGTCCGTTTTGTGAAACTTCTTGTTGTGGCATAACTGCAAAAAATATTACCTTTCGGCAGTCCTTGAATGAAATCCATTTTATTGTGTCAATTCCACAATTGCAAAATTTTAAACATAAGAGTTCTGGGGCATATATATTCAAGTGATGAAGACCACTACACTGTGTAAACATCAGATCTAAAAGGTTTGGAACACAGAGGAAAGAAGATGCAACATCTAATTGAAACGAGACTCGATTTAGTGAAAGGCTTTTCAGCTTTTGGAACCCTCTAAAACTGCATGGTGGCCTGAAAATGCAGTTTGAGAGATTCAAATGTTCTAGCTCTACACCGTACACAGAGGAAGGCAACTTATAAGGAGTATTGAGATGTTCTAAACACCGAAGGGTGAGATCCACAAGACCATTTCTTGACAAATGTAGCATCCATAGATCAATAACTGAGTGCTCAGAAGGATTTATTATTGAAAGATCAAGGAGAAATGTCTTAATGGGTCCATAGTGATGCAATAGTACTCTATTAATGATGTCTGTTATGCTTGATTGCTTTCCCTTTCTGCAGAAGTTCGCAGAAATTGTGAGCTTTGGATTTGAAGCCCAAATATATCTCCAGTCACTGGACAAGACACTCATTCTTGCGGCATCCTCAATAGTCATGAGCTCTTGAATTTGGTGTATGACATTAATAGGAAGATCTGTAAGTCTATCAAGTTTGTCTCTTCCATCGTGAAGTCTTTTATAGCTATTTGTTATCATGACTGTAAGTCCTGTCCATTTAAACCAACAAAAATAAGCGTAGAAAATGCTTCACACATGCTGCATATGGAAATCCAACTTCATATTCTAGTCTAGAAAGTAATGTTATAGTTTAAAACGACTTGTTTAAAATCAATCCAGACTCACGCTTATCTAGATAATCAGATGGAAATTAATGATGAGATTTCAAAACAGTCATCATTCTACAAATTCCAATTTTTTTTGAATTTATTCTACCAAGTACAAAGTTTGGCATGAAGAGGTTAAGAGTTGTTGAGAAAATCTATAGCATCCTTATATAACAGACATCACTATAACAACATCCTTTTATAACAGACATTCATTACAAAAGTCAAGTTTTTCTAAGAATCGATTTTTTAAGTTATATTTTACCCCTCTATAACAGCTTTTTACATCTAACAACAACAACCATATTTATAGCATAATGCTCTTTATAAAGTTACCCCTCTATAATAGACATATAGAATATGCACTCAATCTTTTATATTAAACAAAGTTCCTATCTTGCATAAGATATAAGATTTGAAGATTTGCACACGATATCTTTTCCATTGGACAAATTTTTAAAAATAATTAGATAAAAATTTAATTATTTAGCTTTTAGATTGTCTTCGAGGGAAAGCTATTGGATACCTTTTTGCTGAAAATTTGGACACGAATACATCTTTGTCAATTCAAGTGTTATAGGACTATCAAGTGAATGAAATCTACGAAACAAACTACAATTACAAAGTTCTTCCATCAATCTTGAAAGAATCTGTTTTTATAGTTAGCTTTAAAATATTTGTCTTAGAGTTTAAATCTTTATACGTTTAGTCATGAATTTATTAATAATGTATTAGCTTTTCCAATATTTAACCAATGAAATATGCATATATTTTAAGATTTTAAATTTGAATAATTCTTTTATCTGTTATGTGTTAAAAAAGGACAAATAATTAATTTTTGGATAATTTTTATCTGTAAGAACCAAAATATATTTAAACATCAAATGTTCTTGTAGGTGTATAACAACTATTCATTATATAAGCCAGGAGCTCCTCCAACATCCGCACTACAACCAAGAAAAATGCTCTCCAGAGCGATATATGATGCTAAACCGAGACCGAGATATAGAGAGGGCTGTCCTTTTGTTGTCTCGAAGAGACAAAAGCACTCATATGAATGGTGCTAATTCCCATGTTCTTTCTAGTCTCGTTTGGTTTCGAGAGCCTCCCTCTCCCCGTCCCTTACTCGTCTTTTGAAAGCCGTCGTCCTGGATTTTCTTTCCGTATGCCGGGGAAAGTACCTCACCCTCACCTTTCTACATTTATTATTATATAGAATTTCCCCGGGTCTCTATAAAACAGAATGAAAAGCCCGGGTGGAAGCACAAACAAAAGGAGAGAGAAAAAGTAGAAAAGAAAGGGGGGAAGAAGTCTAGTGCTAGTTCTTACTAAGACTTCTTTATCTGACCGTAAACTCTTACTACCTTCAATATTATCAAGAATATTTAGACCTTATAGCTCTCAATCAAACCTTTGATCTCACGCCAAATTTTACTATTGGGATTTCCTATACAGGCCTGGGCCCTCTTATTATGCTGTAACCGCTGTTGATTAGACGCGAAGTGGTTCAGATCGGCGAAGTAGGCATCAATACCTCTGCCAATATCGGCATCTTCTTCTATCTGAAGGGGAAGGTTCCCTTGCTTAGAGACAAAACCGCGAATCAATCATTTTTCTCGAGCCGTACGAGGAGAAAGTTTCCTATATGTTTCTAGGGGGGTGTTGTTCATCTACAGTGAATAAGAAAAGATCACGTCGCCAAAGGTGGCGGTATCACCGTCTACAGGTCGAGTCATGAGATCTAAAGTGCAAATACTCGACGCCGTGAATCAAGAAATTCGGGTGATATACATACGAAGGCGTTGGTCCATCGGTGCCTTAGGGGAAATCATCTGCGCCAGTGTAAAAAAAGAAATTCAACATTTTTACAGTAGCGAGGAGAAGGAAAGGAAAAGTATGGATTAGTTGAAAGAGCTACTTCTTTTCTAGAAAGCCCTTTTTATGAAATTTCTGAGAGGTCAACCGGGGTACGGATGCTTTATTTATCACCAGGTAGAGATGAATACTATATGGTAGCGGCAGGAAATTCTTTAGCCTTAAATCGGGATATTCAGGAAGAACAGGTTGTTCCAGCTCGATACCGTCAAGAATTCTTGACTATTGCATGGGAACAGGTTCATCTTCGAAGTATTTTTCCTTTTTAATATTTTTCTATTGGAGCTTCCCTCATTCCTTTTATCGAACATAATGATGCGAATCGAGATTTAATGAGTTCTAATATGCAACGTCAAGCGGTTCCTCTTTCTCGCTCCGAGAAATGCATTGTTGGAACTGGGTTGGAATGACAAGCAGCTCTAGATTCGGGGGCTCTTGCTATATCCGAACGCGAGGGAAAGGTCGTTTATACCAATACTGACAAGATTCTTTTAGCAGGTATTGGAGATATTCTAAGCATTAAAAAAAATATAAGAACAAACGAGGGCTTTTATAGAGAGGGTTGACTTCAGGTGCACAACAGACAATCGCTACAAAAGCCCCGAAAAAAAAATTATCGGAATAAACAAAATTATTATAGAGAAGTTTGATGGTATATATGGATATTTCTTAACTTGTAACTCTAATCAGAGAAATCGACTAATCCATGGAAGAAATGAATTTTCGAAGTAGTAAACTCTTGTATTATTTAAATTATATTTGACTCAGAGTTTAGAGAAGAAAAAACCACAACTATAACATCTTTATTGAAAATGATAACAAACAATAAATAAAAAAAAGGAACTAACCTTACAGCGGCGAATGAGAGGGGATTCTGGAGGAGCGGCTGCTGAATAGGGTTTACGGAGAAAGAAAGAGGCGGGCATACCGAGAATGTAATTTTTTTTTAAGGTCAAGGTATTTATAAGTAAATTAATATGATATTTAGGAAGAATATCTACATAATAAATATTACTACTCTATAATTAGTAGCCTCATAAAAATAATAATTAATATATTAATTGGAAAAATATATAGATATACATTCAAAGTTGCCACCAGCTATCAATTAGATACTTCAAGATAACTAATGACTAGATAGACACTTTTTTTTGGCAAGAATATATAACTTGGACACGTAAGTTGGACAAACCACTGGCGTGACATACACACCCAGCTGACATGTCAAATGAACAATTGTACATTGTAATTTAATATATATATATATATATATATATATATATATATATATATATATATATATATATATATGTTAAAATAAAAAATAAAAGAACAACCCATTCCTAATCTGACCTCCTCCCCCCTCCCTCAACTAACTCACTGCCTGCCAACCAAACGCTAGCCATCTAACACGCAGAAGAGGTTGAGAGGGTCTTGCGCAACTTTCAGATTATCACAAGCGCAACCTTTGACCCCTTCATCGAAAACCTCTAATTTGTTAGACAACTCATGTGTGCAATTAAGTTGAGGAAAGTTGTTTACAAGCAGTGGTTATGAGCTGTTTCTTGTTTCGGTTCAGAAGAGGGTGCACACCTTTAGTTGCACTACTGGAATAAATAACCTTTATTTTAGTGCCAAGCGAAGATATCATCGCCACTCTACCTCATTACACAAATTTTCTCCTTCATCGACTTCTTGCATCATCCTTAACCATCAATTTCAAAAGGAATCATATAGGTGATACTTACTAGTTAATAATAGGCTCTAAATTTATCCGAGAGCTTTAAGTGTTATTACAATTTTTTTTCCTTATTTATTGTTATTGTTATGATTATTACTACTACTACTACTGTTGTTGCTGCTACTACTCCCTCCATTTAAAAAGAAAATATTACTATTTGGGGAGTCAAATAAGGCTTTTTTTTTACCATTTTTTTTGCAAATATTTTTTTAGAATATTTTGATATTTAATTATTGTGACTTCTATTACTTATCAAGTAGTTTCTAAATATGTAAGCTTTATTTATAATTAGTCAATTTGGGCCTTATACTCCGAAAAAGTTCGAACAGATCGAAACATGGAGTATTATTTATGTATATATTTAAATAATCTTACTTTATTTGAAATTAGTCAATGACTATATATGTTGAGCTTAAAGAAATAAGTGAGGATTCACATTTATGATCCTAACTCGGTTGTGATTGAGTCGTAATCGTTTGTTGTTGTTGTTGGTAAAATAAAAGCATTATTTCTCTAGAAAAACTTGGGGCAACCCTATTAAAGATATCAATGCCAGCACTATAATATATTCCCTCCGTTTCAAGAGAATTGGCACTATTTCCTTATTAGTGTAACGGTCCGATCGGCCGTTTTGAGATTTTTTATTTAGTTCAGTAGTTTGAGATCGTGAGTAACTTCATATGGTGTATTATGACTTGTGTATATGGTCGGTATTGTTTTCCGAGTTGTTCGAAATTAATTTGGAAGAATGATTCTCAAATAGGAAGCTTTAAGTTGGAAGAGTTGCCCAAGATTGACTTTTATGTATTTTACTGCGGAGCAGAGCTTTTATGATTTTGTTAGGTCCGGATAATGATTTTGTACTTGCGTGTATCCCAAATTTGCATTTAGATGTTTCTAGAAGGTTTTTGGCGAAAGTTGACAATTTGAAGGTTTAGAAGGTTCATAAGTTTGACCGGGATTTGAGTTTGATGATAACGGTGTCAAATTATTGCTCCGGGAATTAGAATGGGTTTTTTTATGTCATTTGAAATTGTTTCTAAAATTTGAGGTCATACTGAGTTGATTTGATATAGTTCAACACGAGTTTTAGAAGTTGAAAGTTCAAAAGTTCATTAAGTTTGATTTAAGGTGCGGTTCGTGGTTTTGATGTTGTTATATGTGATTTGATGCCTTGAGCAGGTGTATTTTGTATTTTGAGACTTGTTGGTATGTTCGTACAAGGTCCTGAGGGGTTCGGGTGAGTTTCAGGGTGGTTTCGGATTATTTAGGTGGATGATTTCATTGCTGGATTTCGGTGGCTTCTGATGCCTTGATTGTTCTTCGCGATCACTAAGATGTATGCGATAATAACCAGTCAACCCAAGAAAAATCCAGATCTCACTGGTAGAAGACAATCTAGGCCAACTCTAAACTACCTCAATCTTCTTCGGATCTAGCTTAATCCCCTCACTGGATACCACATGCCCCAAGAATGCCACCGTATCAAGCCAAAACTCACACTCGGAGAATTTAGCATATTGCTTCTTCTCCCTCAATGTCTGGAGCACGATCCTCAACTGCGGCTGGTTATCCTCCTGGCAGCGAGAATATACCAATATATCATCAATGAAAACTATGATGAAGGAATCAAGAAAGGGCTAAAATACGATGTTCATCAAATGCATAAAAGTTGTTGGGCATTAGTCAGCCCACAGGGAGTCTTGGCCTCCGGTCCATTCTCTCAAGCCTGCGAACCGGTCCAACCTCCTAACAATCTCAACCACCTGGTCAAACCTAGCATACATCTTGGCCAAACGGGCCTTCATGGGCTAACCAGAATGAACATAGGGGAATACTCTATATAGGACGACCCAACCTGATATAAAAACGTATACATATGATATACGGGTCTATAAGGCCAACATGATCATTTGTAAACTCAAAACATGGGCCGGTAAGGCCATACAAGCATTTATATACATGATATCTTTCTACAAGCCTCTAAGAGTGCACACTTAATTTAAAGGTCGGGATAGGGCCCCGCCATACCAGACACTACGCCTCTAAACCAAACTGACCAAAGAAGCAACTCCGGAGCAAATGGAGCGCACCAACATCTTTCAGTGAGATGATAGCACACTTGGGGGGCTCTCGACCTGTCTATCGGGACCTGCGGGCATAAAATGCAGCGTCCCCAGGCAAAAGGGACGTCAGTACGAATAATGTACCGAGTATGTAAGGCCCATAAATAAGTACATAAAAGACATGGAAGAAATATAGAGTAGATGACTCAACCTGTAAGTCTGGATAACTCTGTAAATCATGAAATACTTATAGTGTCATGCATATGCGTATGAATGTCATGTCATGCATAGGTACATGTGTTCATAACATCATCAAGCATCTGAAAGCATCCCACCATATCATTTCGGCTACTGTGGGCAAATCTTCAACGTATACCCTGATCAGGTGGTGGTGCGTATATAATGCCCTAACCTTTTCCCATATCCCATATATATATACACACACACTCACACACGTATAACGCCATCTGGTCATGGGTCAATGTACATGTATTAATGAATGCAATGCATGAGAAGTACGTCGATAAAATCTCTTGAAATTTCATAAGAACATTATGCCTTTGAGTAATATCATGAAGTAAACTTTTTTAAACTTACATTTTTTTTCCTGAGACTCATGAACTGAAGATTTAATAATAAGACACATGTAAATTCAAGAACACATGCACATCTAATACTTTTATGAATAGAGTCATTTATGGAAGTTGTGCATTTGCTCGGTTCATTTATGTTGTATAGATCATGCCAAAAGGAAAGACGGGATAGCCTTAACATACCTGAACCGATTCTCTTGATAATCCCTTTAACACCGCATGATTGCGACAATGCGTAACGACGGATCAAAGTAGGGAAAAATTCGTATGATATTCTTGAAAAAAATTATACCAGACTTCATTAGAGTCACGTTGCTAAGATGCTTACAGAATTTTCTTGCTTGAATCCTTGAATTCTTGAATTCTCGCGTGAATATCCATTGACTAACATTCTTATATAAAACCTTTCTTTAAGAATGGATATGTAATACCTTTCATTAAATAAGCTTGTATACTAGTTGAAAGAAGCAGTATACTTGAACATGAAGGAGAAGACAACAGATACACGAGGAGGATTGACTACAGGTTAGAGCTAGAGGGTGAAAGGTAGTGTTGGAATTGACTATAGAATTTTTTAGGGGTCATTTGGTTGGAATATGATTTATATCGGTATAAGTTATGCCGTTTTAAGTTATATTGGGATAAGTTATGCCGAGATTAGTTATGCTGAGATTGTTGTTTATTCATTGTTTGGTATGTTGTATTAAGAATGACAATTACATAATTTCTAAGAACAAGGTATAAGTTATACCGGTGGTAATTATCCCACCTTCTATAAGGTATAAGTTATCCTAGTGTTAAAATTAACACTGGAATAACTTATACCTGGTTTGCTAACTAAATAGAGTATTAAGATGATATAAAATTTTTATACCAACCTTATACCTTCTTATACCGCATGCCAAATGACCCCTTAGTGTACTTTAACGGGGTTATATATAGTAGGTAGTGATTTAGGTGAACAAAGAATTTTGTAATCCCTGAAAAGGTACATTTAACCATTTCTTTAAGAATGGAATAAATAAGTGACTTACGTTTCGTAAGCATGCCAAATCCGACATTTCTAATTTTTCCACCTATTATAATGACTTAAGAGTCACCATTTATTGGGTGTCTTAATGCCACGTGGGTGGTTATCCATTTTCAACAATAGACCACCAATTATTTTAATTAATTAAGTGTTAATATCCCACTAAAATTAATAATTACCAGATTATCCACATAATCAGGAATTATCTCTAATTGCTTAAAATATTACTTACTTTTAATACACTTTATACATTTTACTATCATGGCCATGTGGTACCTTGTATGGTACTAGTCCATAAATATCGAGTATTTTAGCTCGAGCTGTATTTTATCCCAAAATGTCAAACTTCGACGAAACTCATTTTCTTTGATTCACTTACCCTTTTACCTTCGCGAATTTACTTATCACTTCTTTGAAGTAGCACAATACTTATAATCCCAAAATAATCTCACTCCCAAACTTACGTCGATTACCTTACGATGATATTTTAACGTACAAAAAATGCGGGATGTAACACCATTCCCCCCTTTGGAACATTCGTCTTCGAATTTTGACTAATTCACTTATCATTCTCATAACTCATAGCTCTCGCAAATGCTTTATTAATCTTGCCATCTAGGAAACTATTCTGTGAATGAATCCCAAACGCCAGGGCATTCCCCCCTTTAGGCCTCTTTCTCACACCACGACCCGCGGTCGGAATCCTTCCAATATTATAACCGTTGCAATCTTTTGTCATGCAGCCTATGCAATCCTTACTTTGTAAGTGCGCCTATACGACTATTCTCTCCTTTTTCCTCCAGCTTTTAGCCAATCCCTAGGCCTCACCTTGTAAACATATACATAGCTCAATAAGATGTTCCTCTGGGCATCTATACTGAAGTTCTTCGCTCGGTACTTTGTCAAACTTACGAATATTGTTATATCTTATTTCATAGACCTGGTTGTTCATCCGTATGACTTTACTGCATCTAGGTAGGTTATATTATACCATAACTCTTACCTTGGTTTTACTATTATCGTGGTCTGCTACCCAATACTAGGTTATTCTCTCGCTTCTTATCATAGATGTATAAATCTAAGTCCTTGAATGCTTCCTTATTATTGTTTATCTAGAGGATGGAATCCTTATCTCCTCTCATACGTTGGAACTTTATCCATCTATTGTCGATTCACCTTAACTTTGATCCATAATCTACCAATAATAACTTGACCTCTTATGTAACACTGCCGCTAGGGCTCATATTGCATCGTGGAACATATGGAGTGATTTTATTGATCAACTTGGGGTGATACGATACTATACTTCCATAACCATTTTTTTATAGCATCCCAATGTAGTTTACCTTACGTGGGTATTTGTATCCTATACATTTCATGAAATCATTACTTTATCGAAGGCCCAAACACCATCCTTTATCTATCATAATCACACCCTCATTCCACTTTAGATGCTATTACTCTTAGATTCCTTTGAGTTCATTCAGGCTATATTAAACTTTCTATAACTTAGAGAAACCATTAGCTCTCTTGTTTTCATGGACTTAATCCTTATCCATTCTCATCACCTTCTCACTCGCCCTTTCTTATCCTTACTCTTGTTTCCTAAAACCTTGTCGTTTTAATATACTTTGGCTTGTGACCTATACATATCTATTTATACTACTCGCAACCTCCCTTCAACTTGCTTGCACTATAGATTTTCTTATTTTATTCTAGAACATCAAGCGAGACATCACATCATCTCTAACTCTTTTTTACTATCTTGGCTGGATCTATCGGTACCTAGAAACCATAGGCTGGAAGATATGTTACTGACGATGCCTCTATTATTCCTGGATACTGAATCTCCGCGCTTCTAGCCTTTTATCCGATGTATGGACTATTCACATCCTGGTGGAAGCTTAGTACTTACTTCTTATGAGCTTGGTACTTTCCTAACTTGCTTTATCGTAGGGCCATTATAGAATATGGTTGTTGTACTTTCTCTTGTACCTCTGGTATTAAGAGTCATTCTGTGTAACGTCCTGGCCGATTGTTTTAAGAATTAATGCCTCGTTCCCCTACTAACCGCATTCCCCGTGTTTGTTTTTGCTATTGTGAGATGCCGGGAGGACTCATTTTGAGTTTCGGAGTGTTTTGGGACGCTTAGTACCTAAATGAGAGCTTAAGCTTTAGAATTTGGACCATAGTCGGAGCAATGTGAAGAGGGCCTCAGAATGGAATTTTGTTGGTTCTGTTAGCTCCATTGGGTGATTTCGGGCTTAGGGGCATGTTCGGATTATTTTTTGGGGGTCCGTAGCTTAATTAGGCTTGAAATGCTTAAAGTCGGATTTTTTTAGTTTCCAGTTCGATATGGAGATTTTGATATCGCGGTCAGAATGGAATTCCAGAAGTTGCAGTAGGCCCGTTGTGTAATTTAGGACGTGTGTGCAAAATTTCAGGTCATTCAGATAAGGTTTGATAGACTTTTTGATCGAAAGCGGAAATTGGAAGTTTGGAAATCCTTAGGCTTTGATTGGAGAGTGATTTGTGGTTTTAGCATTGTTTGATGTGATTCGAGGGTGGGAATAAGTTTGTATGATGTTTTAGGATTGGTTGGCATATTTGATTGAGGTCCTGGGGGTCTCGGGTGCTTAATGCAAGTGAATTGGACTTAGGAGAAATCTGAAGTTGGCTGAACCTGTCAAAACTGCACCTGTGTGTGTGGGACCGCAGGTGCGATGCCGCAGAAGCGGCTTGGTGACCACATAAGCGGAATTGGCTAAGGCTCCAGAAGCCGCAGGTGCGAGAAGTCGAACGCACTTGCGAGACCGCAGGTGCGGTAAGGGAGTCGCAGGAACGGAATTGTTGGTTTAATGAAAAGTCGCAGGTGCGGCTTAGTCTCCGTAGGTGCGGTCCCAGAGTCGCAGATGCGGTTTCACTAGTCAGAAAAAGGAGCAAAATCGAGGGTTAAGTCTCAAAACCTTAGAAAATGATTTGGGAGCTCGAGATTGGCGATTTTGGGAGAGAATTTCACCTGGGTGTTTTGGGTATGTAATTCTTAGTCGGTTTTGATTAATATCCACGAATCTATGCTTAAATTCATCTTTTAAATTCGATTTTGGGGTGAAATTTTGGAGAAAAATTGGAAAAGTTCTTAGGCCTAATTTTGGAGTTTTGATCAAGATTCTGATGTCGGATTGGAGTAATTTATGTATATATGAACTCGTGAGAGTGTGAGGATTCCGAATTTGCAAATTTTACCCGATTCCGAGAAGTGGGCCTGGGGGGCTTTTGGGGCAATTTTCCTATTTTCGTGTATTAGCTTCGAATTAATTAGTTTAATTAGTTACTTGAAGTAATATTTACATTATGCAATTACTCCGAATAGATTTCGGCCATTTGGAGTCGGATACTCGTGGCAAGAACGTGGTATTGAGTTTATTGAGCTGGTTCGAAGTAAGTGGCTTGCCTAACCTTGTGGGGGGGGAACTCCCCTTAGGATTTGGTATTGTTGATATATGAAATTCCTTGTATGTGAGGTGACGAGTGCGTACTTGTGCTAATTGTTAAAAATCATGTTTTCCTTAAGTAACTATAACTGTGTTTTCTTCCCTGTTTATACTACTTGCAATTTAAGCCTACTGTTAGCAAAGGAAAACATGTCTAATTGACTTAATTGCTTTAGTTGCTCAAACTACTTTATTTGAATTCTGTACAGCATGCTAGGTCAGAAATACCTGTTTTATCTTGGTATGAAATTTGGACTGAATTGAATATTCTTCATGTTGCTGCTGTGTGTTTCCTTTGGGACTATGGGGCTATATCCCAGGAGATCCCCCTGCATGTTTACTTTGGGACTACAGATTTGTATTCCGGTAGATCCCCCTACACATTTATATTGAAACTACAGGACTACACCCGGTAGATTCCCCTAATACTGGGTATTGACATTTGGGACTAGGGATCAAGATTCTGGTAGATCCCCGCGCACTATGAGTTGGACTACGGGACGACACCGAGGAGATCCACTGGATATTTGTATTTGGGGACTACAGGACGGTATCCTGGGAGATCCCCGGTTGTTATCTCTGTGTTGAGCTGTATTCCTTCTATGATTATTTTGTCTCTGTTGTAGTTGGTGCTACTCTTATTACCCCGTGTTACTTTAATAATGCATCTTTTCTTTATATATTATTGTATATGAACGGTAGGGTCCTGACCTTCCTCGTCACTACTCGACCGAGGTTAGGCTTGGCACTTACTAGGTTCCGTTGTGGTGTACTCATGCCCTTTTCTGCACATGTTTTGTGTGTGTAGATCCAGGTACTTCGGCTCAGCCCTACTACCCTTGAAGCGAGCCGATTCTCCAGAGACTTCGAGGTATATCTGCCGCGTCCGCAAACCGAGGAGTCCCTTTCCATTCTCTCTTGTAGTTATAGCCTTTCTATCTTTTCTTTTGATTTAGACATTCCGGAGTTAGAGCATTTTTTCGTATTCGTAGCTTGTGATTCATGGGATTCCGTGTTTTGGGAGTTCTTCGGTTTTACAGATCTTGTATTGTATATGCTGAGCGGCATCTTGAACACTTTTATATTTGTTATTTTCGGTTTTTATTAGTTTTCCGCAATTGTTTCCTTTTTCCGAAATATGTTAGTCTTACCTAGTCGGAGGGACTACGTGCCGTCATGACATGTTCACAAAGGGCGAACTTGGGTCGTGACAAGTTGGTATCAGAGCTCTAGGTTTATAGGTGTCATGAATCACAAGCCGGTTTATTAGAGTATCGCAGATCGGTACGAAGACGTCTGTACTTATCTACGAGAAGCTATGTAACTGTTAGGAAAATTCCACTTCATTTTATTTCCTTGTCGTGCGAGATTTTGATATCACAATTCTAAACTTCTGTCTTTTATTCTCTCACAGATGGTGAGGACAAGCTGCCATTGAGGAGCCACCAGCAGCTCCCGCCCGAGCCTAGGTACCTGATACGCCTACTGCTACTACTACTCCAGCTCTTCAGGAGACTCTTTCACAGTTCATGAGCATGTACACCACTCTGGCTCAGGCATGGTTGCATCCCCTTGCTGCCGCCACATCTCAGGCTGGGGGAGGAGCACAGACTCCCACCGCCCGCAATCCTGAGCAGAAAGTGCTCGTTGATCAGGTCCCAGAGATTATTCATGTATAGCCTATAGCCCCGGATCAGCCCGAGGATAGAGTAGCGACTTCCGAGGATGATCAGCGGAGGCATGAGAGGTTCAAGAAGTATAAGCCTCTTGTATTCAGTGGTCTTGCATTAGATGAGGCTCTGGGATTTCTAGAGGAGTGCTACCGTATCCTCCGTACCATGGGTATATCAGGATCGAGCGGTGTTTCCTTCACTACCTTCCAGCTTCGAGGAGTCGCCTATGAGTGGTGGCATACTTATGAGTTAGACAGTCCAGATGAGGCAGCTTCCTTTAATTGGACTCAATTTTTAGATATTTTCCTAAGATAGTATGTTCCTTAGAGCCTCAGGGACGCATGGCACGCGGAGTTTGAGCATTTGCGCCAGGGTGATATGACTGTCTCGGAGTATGCTGTTCGTTTCACTAGCTTGGCTCGACATGCACCAGCTTTGGTTTCTACAGTTCGTGACAAGTTGGTATCAGAGATCTAAGTTCATAGGAGTCATGAATCACAAGCCGGTTTATTGGAGTCTCGCGGATCGGTACAGAGACGTCTGTACTTATTTATGAGAGGCTATGTAATTGTTAGGAAAATTCCACTTCATTTGATTTCCTTTTCGTGCGAGATTTTTGGTATCACAATTCTAAACTTTTGTCTTCTATTCTCTCACAAATGGTAAGGAAACGTGCTACCAGAGATGATCAAGCACCCGCGCCCCCTACTAGAGCCGTTAGAGGTCGGGGCCGGGGTAGAGGCCGAGGACGCGCACGTAGTGCAGCCAGAGCACCTACGCGAGCTGGCACTGAGGAGCCACCAGCAGCTCCCGCCGGAGCCCAGGCACCTGATACGCCTACTGCTACTACTACTCTAGCTCTTTTGGAGACTCTTTCACAGTTCATGAGCATGTACACCACTCTGGCTCAGGCAGGGTTGCTTCCCCTTGCTCCAGCCACATCTCAGGCTGGGGGAGGAGTACAGACTACCGCCGCCCATACTCTTGTGTAGCGAGTGCACGTCGATCAGGTCCCAAAGATTATTCCTGTACAACCTATAGCCCCATATCAGCTTGAGGACAGGGAAGCAACTTCCGTAGATGAGCACCGGAGGCTGGAGAGGTTCAAGAAGTATAAGCCTACTGTATTCAGTGGTCTAGCATAAGATGATGCTCTGTTATTTCTAGAGGAGTGCTACCGTATTCTCCGTACCATGGGTATATCAGGATTGAGTGGGGTTTACTTCACTACCTTCCAGCTTCGAGGAGCCGCCTATGAGTGGTGGCGTACTTATGCATTAGACAGTCTGGATGAGGCAACTTCCCTGACTTGGACTCGGTTTTCAGATATGTTCCTGAGAGAGTTTGTTTCTCAAAGCCTCAGGGATGCATGGCACGCACATTTTGAGCATTTGCGCCAGGGTACTATGACTGTCTCGGAGTATGCTATTAATTTCATTAGCTTGGCCAGACATGCACCGGCTTTGGTTTCTACAGTTCGTGACAGAGTTTGCCGGTTTATTGAGGGGATCATTCCCAGCATCAGGTCTAGCATGGTTGATCATGCCCAACTATGCCTTATAAAAAGGACAAAGCGGTCGCTACAAGTATAATACGAGTATTTAGCCTAGAGTCGAATCCACAGGGAATTAGCCTTCCAATTACTCTTGTTAGACTCACTAAATTCTTCGTAATCAACTTCCCAAATATTTTGGAATAACAATTAGTGATGTTTTTTACTAACTATAACTGAATAACGTGAAGTAAACTAAAAGCTAACTATGAATGAGTTGTAAACAAATAAGAGAAGGATCTAAGGTTATGATTTCCCCTATTGATGGAATCTCTTCCTGTTATGTTTCACATAGAATTGCCTAATCGTCTCTACCGATTATGAGCACTCTTACTACCGTAAATATCTCCCGAGTAATTACGACAATTTACTAGACGCACTCTCCCGAGTTACACTAGCTGACTTTTATTACGACTCACTTTAGATCGCACACAAGGTTTCGTTAGCCCTAATCCCATCTTTAAACCCTCGGTTATTGGTTCCTCATATACTTTGGGAGTGGTGTTGTTCAACAATTACCTAAATATGCACTATCTCCCAAGTAATACATGCTAAATAGGCACAACTAATTGAGGATCCTATCAATTAACTACAACAAGAACGTAGTTGAACAAATAGAGATTAACCCGGGCAGACTATATTAACATAAGACGAAGTTCATCCTTCAATAGGTTCCATCAATACCCTAGACTAAATAATTAGCTTTTTATAATCGTATTCATACTAACAACAGCAAAATTCATCATAAATGGTAAATACAAAAGGAAGAAAGCAAGAACTCGATGTCGAATTATCCTCCTTTCCTCTTGCCTCTCCTTGCCTTCAACTAAGCTGTAAAAACCTTCATAATGTCCCTTTGGGCGAGCTGGACCTCTTACAGGTTAAGTGGAATTACCCCCGAACTTTCAAGTTTACCCCTGAAATTATATGCTCCGAACTGGACTAACGCGGTCGCGCTAATGGCCGCGCATATAGCATTGTATTCTGTCTCGAGTTTCTAGACTAGCGCGGTCGTGATAAGGGCGCGCTAATGGCTGCTTTCTTTAATTTAGCTCCAAACACTGTCCTAAGTTCTCTTACGCGCAACTCGCTCCTGCAAAACATGAAACTCACAATTAGAGCCAATTTATCATCACTTAACTATCCTAGAACAGTGAAGTGTAGTCAAGTTGGGGCATAAACAGTCGCCAAATTACATGAATCTAGCCTGTTATTAACACCCCACACTTAAATCATAGCTAGTCCTCGAGTAATCCACCACACTCTATAAAGGTTCCTTCACTAAGCTTTTCCCCTAACGTATCACACCAAGAACAAATCACCAAATTTACGTCTAGTAGTGGACAATCTTTGCCTCAAAAGTCGACTCTCACGTGTTGTGCAATATTCACACTTACTCAAATTACTTTATATAGAGGTCAAAACTTGTATTTCCTTCGTGAATCACATGCCCTCAAGTAACACAAGAGAGTAGTTCCACAAATAATAATATTAAGAACAATTAGGAACTTAGATGGACAAAATTCGCTCACTCTCAAAAAGAACATTCACATGCCACATAGATGCACCATAGGCTTGCCCGTAGTTTACTACTCTACTAATCGAGCCCATTCAGTCTAAGATCAATTAGGACTTCATTTGGTTGTAATGTAGGCTAAGGGACGGGTAGGATATATTTGGATATAGTAACTAACCTCCCTAAGCACTCTTAATACAATCACATTAACATTCAAAACTATACTATTGTCAAACCAGACATTCCACAACACTTCTATTTATAACACCCCAACTCCATTAGGTGCAATTGTATTAAGTCAACACTTATCAAATACTAGATTTACTCATTCTCTCTTTTTTTCTTTTTTAAGTGATGCTTATTCTTTTACTTTTTCAAAATACTGCTCCTTTTTCTCTATTTCATCGGTTCCACTCAAAAACAAAACCACCACCCCACACTTTAGCTTTTGCATATGTCATAACCATTCAAGTGCTCATGGGAGGTAAAAGGGTTCAAATAGATGGGCCGTTCAAACAATTGGGTAAGGTTTGTAATGTGTCTACCAAAGAAACAGGCTTATAGGCTCAACGGGGTTAACTACGATGTATCGCATTTAGGTGGGTCTACTTTATATATCTGGCTTAACAGAGAAATGCCTATTCTACTTCTAAGACCGAATAACGCTACTATTTCACCTTGCAAACACACGGGGAAAGTTCTAGGCATCACGTGCAGAGCATAGAATACAGTACAACTCACATCACACATGGCACATGACTTACTCCAGATTGGCTTGTCAAGACACTCTCGTTTGAGTACTCAAGTTAGTTACAAACATACAATTTAAGGCACTCTAGCAAGAATCAACCACTGAGACTAAGCGTCACACTCTAGTGTCTAATGTGTTCAAGTGTATCAACGCCCATGGCTTCTCTTTCTATTTCAGCTCATAGCCCATCAGTACTAACTAAAAATTAGAAACAAAATAAACAAAACTAACTACACCCGGTTCAAGCAAAACCCTTGGAAAAGAACCGTGGCCCAAAGAAAACCAAGAGGGAGTTACTACACTAACTAACACAAAAAAAATCTTTTTGGTATTTTCTTTAGACTTACTTTCCTCAAGAAAACTATCTAGAAGATCCGTCATCAGGAAGAGTCCAACATATTTCCATTTTTTTCTTCAGATTTTCATGTCGACTTAGACCCTCAAGAACCCCGTCGAAAGAGATCCGTCGTCGGGACAAGTCAACTTACCTAATTTGACTATTACTCAAAACCACCAAAACAAATCAAGAAAAACAAAGAAAACATCAAAATAGTCAAGTTGTTACATATACACACATACATTGAAGTATCCCCCACCCCATACTTGTAAGGAAGACATGTCCTCATGGCATACAAAATAAAGAACAGTGAGGTAAAGGCACTTCCCTGAATGATAACTCTTGATCAAAGACCGTGTCTGGGTTCAGATTGCAAGCACGACCTAGAGCTCTCAGCCAGCCCAATATTTTCTTCTCCAATTTCACCTGCTAGGCAGCCATCGCATCAACACGTGTACCTAAGTCAGCGATCGAGGTATGCAATCTGGCAACCTCCTGCTCAAAAGCTATGAACCGGGCAGCCCCAGATGGTGCTGCATCCTTTGCAATTCGCTCATGGGCCAGCGACTCAGCCCTCACATCCTCCTGCTCAGCCTCCTCTTCCTTAGGGTCATCAGATTCACCACTATCATCACCACCCGCTGCCACCGACTCCTTCCCAATAGTGACCTTATCTGCTCGGAACTTGTGGTCTTTTGGCACTATCCCATCCACAGGTAGATTTTCCGGCACTCGAATGGCCCGGAAAAGTCGAGTGACTAAGGAAGGAAAGAAGGACCCATACCTTTTCACCCGACAATGGGTGAACATCTCCTCATGAATCACCTTGGCCACGTCAAAGTTGTGACCATTCATGAAGCACCAAATCAGAGCCGCTCGAGGACCATTCACCTCCGTGGTGTTGGAAGAAGGGATCAGGCGGTTGTTGATAACATACAACTAGCACTTCCCTTCAAAGGTTAGCGCCGTGGAGTGAAACTTCTAACCATACTTCATCCAGACAATTTCCTTTCCGGGTACACAAATTGTTGTAGAGAACCTCTCCCACTACGTGTGTGATCTGCCATACATCTCATAATAGTCTTCATATGGATCCACAGGAGCGGGCAGCTGGTAGATCCTCCGTATAGCCTCAACAGAGGCATCCACTGCCTTTCTGCGCACTGTTACTACGCTATTCACATGTTCCTTTACATTAGCGTAGAATTCACGGACAACCATCACATTTCCCTCGTCCGGATCTTCAAAGAATATTTGGAGTCCCCGCCTTACCAGCTCATTATACAAGTTAGGGTAGCCCAGTCGGAGCGATCATATATCCATGCCCCTTTCCGGTATCGGTTTCTTAGGAGCCTTATCTGCAAAGCGGTCCTGAGCCTTGGCAGAGACGAAGTTGCTACTATCAAAGGGATGAGTAGGAGCTGACCAGTGCGCCCTGGGCGATCCAGCTTGACTGCAAGAAGAAGCACCTGTGGTGCTGCGTTTCCTGGATGGAGCCATCGTACCTTGAAGAGGAATAACATTAGCACATCATAAAAAGGTGTGACTCAATACGCTTACTCAGACTTCACGCGCACAATTGGTCACAATTACCCATTTACACTCACTATGGCAATTAAACAAACACCTTCTGGACATTTTATACCGAGCCTCCAATTTAAACAGATTGCAACCCCATGAACAACACAATTGCCCAAAATTCACCCACTAAGTTAAGAGACAACTCCACCAACATTACTACCCACGCCCACTACACAAAAACTACAGATTACTACTAGGAAAAGAGAAGAACAAAAACTACTACATAATGAAAAAAAATAGACGAAAATCTCTGGAAAAAAAAAGAAATTACAAAAACAACGACAACAAGAGAACCTTACCTATAGTGAGAGAAGATGGTGAGAAGTGAAGAAGAGTAGGGGAGGGCGTGGCTTAAACCCTGGGGAAATTGGGTTGGGAAAAGAAGAGGGAAAGTTTGAGAAGATGGGAGTTAGGGTTGGGAATTTGGGCATTGGGGATATTTTGGGGATGAAGAAGAGGGGAATAGTTAGGGAGAGGGGGTGTTACTAAACACTTAATACAATTAACATACAAAATAAAGAATAAAAAAATTTAAAAAATAAAGCAAATGTTTAAGTTAAAAAGGCAGGACTAGCGCGGTACGAGCGTGGCCGCGCTAGTGAAAACAGTGTACTTGGCCATATGTGCGGCCACTAGCGCGTCCATTAGCACAATCACTAGCATGGTCATAGTGCAGGCGCAGTAGTGGTTGAGATGCTGAGGCAGAATGTTTGCCCATATGCGTGGCCTGTAGTGCGGTTGGTAGCGTGGGTGCGCTCCTGGGCTCAAAAAATTTCCACTTTTTCACCTGTTCTTTCCGCGTCCGATGGACTTAGCACCTGCCCAACCTCACTTGCATTGGTTAGTGCTTACAAAAATCAAAATTAACAACTACTAACTATCATTGAGTTGCCTCCCAACCAGTGCCTTAGTTAATGTCGTGGAACGATAGTTACAACAAATCAATGGGTTGCCTCCCATGCAGCGCCAGATTTAACGTCGCGGCACGACGCAGATAAGCGCATTTAAGGCTCGCTCGACCTCTGAGGCTCAGTCAGATGGATCACTGACACTTCCTTTGGTTCATCCATGCCCACCTATGGTTTCAATCTCTGCCCATTGACTCTAAATGTATGAGAGTCTTTCTCTGAGGAAATCTCTACGGCACCTAAATGGAATACTTCGACCACTCGAAATGGTCTAGACCATCGTGACTTGAATTTACCCGAAAATGGCCTTAGTCTTGAGTTATAAAGCAATACTATGTCTCCAGGATTGAAATTTCGCTCAACAATGTTCTTGTCGTGAAACCGCTTCATTCTCTCCTTGTACAACCTCGTGCTCTCGAAAGCAAGATATCGGAACTCGCCGAGCTCATGCAATTCTGTGACTCTAGTTGTTCCCGCAGCCACAATGTCCAGATTCAGCTATTTCATTGCCCACCAAGCTCTATGTTCCAGTTCCACTGGCAAGTGATAGGCCTTCCCAAAAACTAACTTGTATGGTGACATACCAATTTGTGTTTTGAAAGCAGTTTTGTAAGCCTAGAGTGCATCATCTAGCTTTAACGCCTAATCAGTTCTTGTGGCATTCACAGTCTTGGTCAGTACACTCTTTATCTCTCAATTAGACACTTCGATCTGTCCACTAGTTTGAGGATGATATGGTGTTGCCACCTTGTGGCGCACATCGTGCTTTGCTAGGAATTTCTCGAAGGCTCGATTGCAGAAGTGAGTGCCTCCGTCACTGATAATAGCTCTCGGGGACACACCTCTAGATCATATTATCAACACATATTCTAAACAGATAAGGTTCATCCCAGTAATACATGTGGCAGTCACGATATAACTTTTTCTTTTGTACAGAAAAAAGGTCATAGGGAACTATACCGCTTGCCAGGTAATTTGTAAAGTCTGCATACCATGGCACTTCCTCAAGGCTTATAGTGAGTAGCTGCTCATATGAAAAGGTTTCCATAATATCTTCTACCTAAACTGAGTTTTCAGCTCCTTCAAGTGGTGATAGATGATTAGCGACTTGGTATTCTGTGCCCTTACGGTCATGAATCTCCAGGTCGAACTCTTGCAGTAATAGCACCCAATGAATCAGGAGTGGTTTGGACTCCTTCTCAATCAAGTACCTGAGAGCTGCATGATCAGTGTATACAATTACCTTAGAGCCAATCAGGTATGATCTGAACTTGTCGACTGCAAACACCACAACCATCATCTCCTTTTCAGTCACAATATAGTTCAGCTGGGTTCCACTCAACGTTCTACTAGCGTAGTAGATTGGGTGCATTAGCTTGCCTTTCTGCTGTCCCAGCACTGCCCCCCACTGCATAGTCACTGGCGTCACATATGAGTTTGAATGGTTGCTCCTAGTCGGGGGCAACAATGATGGGTGCTGTGACTAGCCTCTTTTTCAACTCCTCAAATGCTACCCTGCAATAATCAGAAAACAAGAAAGGGTGATCTTTTTCTAACAACTTATAGAGAGGGTTGGCAATATTTGAGAAGCCTTTTATGAATCTCCGGTAGAAACTGGCATGCCCGAGGAAGCTCCTGATTGCCTTGACTAAAGTGGGGGGTGGCAACTTTGCTATTACGTCAACTTTAGCACGATACACCTCGATTCCATTGGTTGATGCCCGGTATCCCAAGACTATGTGTGAGGCCCGTGAAAGATTTTTACTATAAACCTAAAAGCTCGTAGTGCCAAATTAGGAATATGTGTTAGAAATGTGTAAAATTCTTTGCGCCCTTTTGGACTATGTACTATGCATTAAAAGGTCAAGAAATTATGTTTTCTAGAAAAGTGCAATTCCGCGGTCGAGAATGCGATCGCATATCAAGTATGCGGACCGCATTTCTACCGTAGAGTGAGTCAGTGTGTTGGCCAAATTTGAAGTCAACTATACGGTCAATTACGCGATCGCATAACAAAAATGCGGACCGCATAGTCGTCGTATAGTTTCCTAGGGATTTTGTGAAGGGCAGTTCTGCGGTGCATCATGCGACTGCAGAACGTGAATGCAGACCGTATTTCTGCCGCTAACCCAGTCAGTGTGCCCGGTCTCTTGGAGCATTTTTGTGGTCCATTCTGCGGACTGCAATTCGACTTTGCGATCACAAATGCGACCGCAAATCTGACTCGGGCTCTTATTTTCTAAATTTTAAAATCCGACCCCACCCCGTTAAAAACACCACAATAGGCCTTTTTCTGTTATTTTCACAACACATAGAGAGAGAGAGAGAGAGAGAGAGAGTTCTAGAGTGATAAGGAGTAACATTCATCAACCTCTCTCTAAATTTATGCCCAAATCCTTGAAGATTGCTAATTGAGGCTACTAGGTCTTCATCCTAATTGGTAAGTAACTGTACCCTCATCAATAATTTCAAACATTTATGTTAAAGTAAGTAATTAGCATGTGGGTACATGAGTATAAGGCTAGAAATCTTGCATGCATAAGTAACAATGGGGTATGAGAAGATAGTGAATTAAAAACATGGTAATTGGGGTAGAAAGTGATAAAATCTCTCACAAAAGGAACCAACAACCACAATGAACACCTAGTGCTTGACAATATGCTCAAATGAGCTAGAATCTTAGTTGTATCTCTAATTCTTGGCTAAATTCACGACTCTCATAAAATAGATCGAAGTTGCTAGGGAGTTCCGGAATTTATTGTATGGAATTAAGGGAGACTCCATTGAGGTATGTATGGCTAACCCTTTTCTTTCTAGTGTTGAATTCTTAGTGTTCAAATGGTTGGCTTGAAATTTCAAATTAATTCCACTTGATTGATTGCATTAATGTGTTGGGTGACGGACTTTCGTTCCACATTGTTCTATGTGTTTATTTGAAATCATGATAATTGATAAGGTGATCATGTCTTTCAAGTGTTCGTTATTTTCTTAAGCATGTGCGTATCTTGTATGATATCCTTGACAAATGAATGATAGAGTTACATGAACGAATTGACAAAAGGGAAGACTTGTGTTGTGTTGATGTATTTAAGTGCCAAGGAACAAATAAATGAAAAGAGGTGTTGTACCAGGTGTGGGAAAAAGATGGAAGGAAATGGGAACTAAAGAGTAATTAAAAGAGGTTATGTCCCAAGTGAGATGGCTTAGCTGATCGGGCCAAGATCAGACGCCATGATGTACACATGGTGGCATTTATATTGGGTTCCGGAACATCATTGTGAATATGGATATGTCTCACTTGGGATGGCTTAGCCGGTCGGGCCGAGACCGGACTCCGTGTTAAAAACCCCACGGTGGCATTATATTTGAAAGATATGGTATTTGGCACTAAAGAATATTAACCTAAAAGAATGGAAAGACTTAACCAAGAATCATGTGAAACTTATTTGGTGCTCCTCCTTGAACTTTTGTGATATAATTGTTGATGATGTAACTGTCTTCCATTGGTTCACTGTTCATCCTATTAAGAATTGTGTTTGCCATACATACTAGTACTATTCAACAGTGATAACGTCCCTTTTGCCGGGGGCGCTATATCTTTGAATGGATGTAGGTGGTTCCGTTGCTGATAGTGTCGATCGCAAATAGTAGTGCTCCCCTGTTCTCTTCATAGCTGTCTCGGTGAGCCCCCATTCCTCCCAGGGGTTTGCAGCTCTTCTTTGTGTAAGTTATTACATTTTGAGGTATGGCCGGGGCCTTGTCGCCGGCATCATCATTTTGGTCTCTTGTATCCTTAGAGGCTCCGTAGACATTTCTGTGGTTCATGTATGGGTGCCGGGGTGGTCTTAGGATCATGTTGTATTTTGAAATTTTTTGTTTTAGACTGTCAACTGTATGTACTTTTGGGAACTAAACTATGGCATGTACTAAACTATAACTGTATGGAAATCTTGGAAGTCTAAACTACGGTTTAATGTTGTGTTATAAAATAAGACGTCCATGATCAAATGTACAACCCCTTTTATTCTTCAATTACACTAAACGGAATCGGATCCCGTAATTTTATCGAGGTGGGTAGGAAGTGTTCAGGTAGGTCTTGCTCGATCGGGTTTCCTCGATCGCGCGCCGGTCGCGCTCCCCGAGGTCGGGGCGTGACAAACTTGGTATCAGAGCCCAAGGTTTTAAAGAGTCCTAGGATGTCTCGGAGCCGTGTCTAGTAGAGCCCTTCTTATTGGGGTGTTGTCGACCACATCTATAAGTAGGGGGCTGCTCGGATATTTAGGAATCATACTCTTCATTGTCTTCTTTATCGTGCGATAGAGCGGTATGTGAGGTTGCTTTCCTCTAACTCAAGCATTGTTCTACCTTTCAGTAAATGGCACCTAAGAAGAAAGCAAGATTTGGCCAGGAAGCCAATGCCCCCTCGGGAGTGGCTGATGAATCCCTACTTGATGCTGCGGGGGAGGGCAACCGCCCTGCTATCACTTTGCCTGGTTCTTCCACTCCAGAGCAGACTACCCCAGTCCCTACACCTACGGAGGGTACCACCATCCCTCCCGCTGATATTCCTTATCCACCCCTAGCCCCAGCTTCTGGTACCGGTATTTCGGATGGGGATCTTAGAGGAGCTATTCAGATGTTGACTCAGTTAGTGGCTTCCCAGGCGCAGAGGTCAAATGCTGCAACCACCTCATTTAGCTTGTAAGGGGATTCTTCCAGTTCCAGAGTAAACAAGTTCCTTCAGTTGGACCCTCCGTTGTTCACAGGCACTGACCCCGGAGCAGACCCTCAGGATTTCATTGATAAGATGCATAAGACTCTCCGAGTTATATGTGCTACCGAGACGGAGGGAGTGGAGTTGGCATCCTATCATCTGAAAGGGGTGGCATATTCCTGGTTCGAGATGTGGAAGGACTCCTGTGAGGAGGGGAGCCCTCTGGCAAGATGGAGTGAGTTTGCGGATGCCTTTATAGACCACTTCCTACCTCCCGAGATGAAGGCAGCCCGTGCTGCAGAGTTTGAGACCCTCAAGCAAGGTAGCAGGAGTGTGTGGGAGTATCATATGGAGTTCATGCGCCTGTCAAAGAATGTTGTTCACATGATGCCGACTATGGAGGCTAGGGTGCGTCGATTCATGCAGGGCCTTGGCCCCTTGGTTATTAATGAGGCTGCCACAACCGCTCTAAATTCTGACATGAACTATGGGAGAATGGTAGCCTTCTCCCAAGCTACCGAGGCTCGAAAATTAAAGCACAAGATGGAACGAGAAGGAAATAATAGGGCTCGATCAGTAGGCCACCTTGGAGATTCATTTGGGGGTGAGGGATCAGCGATACAGAGAGGATCATCAGGGCCATCCCAATCTTATGCTCAGTCTTCAGCCAGTGCCCCGCCATCAGGGTGCGATCCGCAGTAGAGGAGTCGCTTTAGGCCCAGCCAGGACAGCAGGGGGCCCCATCATCAGGGCCGATCGGGAGGGAGACCCCAACAGCAGCAGAGGTCCCCATGCCCTAAATGTGGGAGAGTACATTCAGGAGTCTGCTACCTAGACATGCCAGTATGCTACGGATGCGGGTTGAGAGGCCATATTCAGAGGGACTGTCGTGCGTCCCGCCAAGGAGCTGGCAGGGATACAACTCAGTCATCCAGTCCTACAGGTGCCACATCTTCCGCACACCCTCCAGCTCGAGGATCTCCAGCACCCACTGGGTGGGGTGCAGCTAGGGGTGGTGCACAGGGTTCGGGGGGACCCAGCCGGTTTTATGCTTTGGGTGGTCCTCAGAGTGCAGAGGCCTCCCCAGATGTTGTCACAGGTATATTAACTGTTCAATCTCATGATGTATATGCTCTTATTGATCCCAGGTCTGCCTTGTCCTATGTTACCCCATATGTTGCTTCAAACTTCGGGATAGAACCGGAACAACTTCATAACCCGTTCTTCGTATCTACTCCGGTCGGCGAGTCTATTAAAGTCGCATGGGTTTACAAGGGTTGTGTGGTCACAGTGCGTGGCCGGGATACCATGGCTTATCTTATTGAATTGGGTATGATCGATTTTGATGTAATAATGGGAATGTATTGGCTTTATTCATGCTTTGCCAAACTTGATTACCGAACTAGGGTCATGAGACTCGAATTCCCTAACGAGCCAGCTATTGTGTGGGAACGGAATAATGTCATGCCGAAGGGTAGGTTTATTTCTTACCTTGAGACCACGAAAATGATCTGGAAAGGGTGCATTTATTATTTGGTCCGAGTTACGGACACTACAGCTGAGGTGCCTACCCTTGAATCTGTGCCAATTGTGAATGAATTTCCCGATGTGTTTTCGGACGAGCTCTCTGGGATCCCTCCAGATAGGGAGATTGATTTTGGGATTGATGTGATGCCAGGAACCCAACCTATATCTATTCCACCTAATAGAATGGCACCGGCATAACTGAAGGAGCTGAAGGAACAAATGAAGGATATTTTATAGAAGCATTTCATTCGACCGAGTGTGTCACCTTGGGGCGCTCCGGTATTTTTGTCAGGAAGAAGGATGGGTCGCTGCGAATGTGTATTGACTATCGGCAACTCAATAAGGTCACAATCAAAAATAAGTACCCATTGCCAAGGATAGATGACTTGTTTGATCAATTGCGAGGTGCTTCATGTTTCTCAAAAATTGACTTGCGATCCGGATATCACCAATTGAAGATAAGGGAGAGGGATATTCCAAAAACTGCTTTCAGAACTCGGTATGGGCACTTTGAATTTCTGGTGATGTCTTTTGGGCTACCAAATGCCCTGGCAGAATTCATGGATCTTATGAATCGAGTCTTTAAGACTTTTCTAGACTCCTTTGTGATCGTGTTCATTGACGATATTCTTGTGTATTCCCGAAGTCCAGAGGACCATGATGGCCATCTCAGGGCGGTTCTGCAGACTCTCCAGCAACATCAATTGTATGTAGAGTTTTCAAAATGTGAATTTTGGCTTGAATCTATCGCACTTTTAGGTCACGTCATCTCCCGAGAAGGAATTTTGGTTGATCCTCAAAAGGTTGCGGCACTGAAGAATTGGCCCAAGCCTACCACTCCAACAGAGATTCACAGTTTCTTGGGTTTGGCTAGGTACTACAGACGATTCGTGGAGGGATTTTCTACTCTTGCCTCTCCCTTGACTAAATTGACCCAGAAAGAAGCTAAGTTCCAGTGGTCTGATGCTTGTGAAAGGAGTTTCCAGGAATTTAAATCAAGATTGACTACAGCACCAGTATTAACCCTGCTAGAGGGTACAGAGGGATTTGTGGTGTATTGGGATGCTTCAAGGATCGGGCTTGGGTGTGTGTTAATGCAACATCGCAAGGTTATAGCCTACGCTTCTAGGCAACTCAAGAATCATGAAAAGAACTATCCAACTCATGACGTAGAGCTGGCGGCAGTGTTGTTCGCGCTAAAGATTTGGTGTCATTATCTATATGGGGTCCATGTGGATGTATTCACGGACCACAAGAGCCTTCAATATATTTTCAAGCAAAAGGAGCTGAATCTGAGGTAGAGGAGGTGGCTAGAGTTACTCAAGAGCTATGACATCGATATTCTCTATCACCCGGGAAAGGCTAACGTTGTGGCCGATGCTCTTAGTCGGAAATCTATGGGTAGTTTGGCTCGTTTGAGGGCGGATCAGAGGCCGTTGGCCCGGGAGGTTCATCAATTTGCCAGTTTGGGAGTCCGTCTTGCGGACTCTAATGATGGAGGGGTAGTTGTGCAAACAGGGTTGAATCGTCGCTTGTGGCAGAGGTGAAGGAAAAGCAATTCAACGACCCATTGTTAGTGCAATTGAAAGAGGGGATTCATGAACACAAGACCACAGCTTTTTCCCTTGTCAGGGATGATGGTACCCTGCGGTGCCGAGGCCGCCTATGTGTTCCGGATGTTGACGGTCTTCGGGAAAGAATCATGGCAGAAGCTCACACTTCTAGGTATTCTGTGCACCCCGGTTCTACGAAAATGTATCATGATCTCAAGGAATTCTATTGGTGGAATAACATGAAAAGGGATGTGGCGGACTTTGTGCCTAGATGTACGAACTGTCAGCAAGTGAAAGCCGAACATCAAAGGCCCAGAGGACTGGCTAAAAGCATAGAAATTCCAATGTGGAAATGGAAGATGATCAATATGGATTTTGTGGTAGGGTTGCCGCGCACTCCACGCAAGTTTGACTCAATTTGGGTGATCGTTGATCGACTCACAAAGTCAGCGCACTTCTTGCCAGTCAAATCTACCGACACAGCGGAATAGTATGCTCAGTTGTATATCAAGGAAATAGTCAGGTTGCATGGTACTCCGGTCTCAATCATTTCAGATCGAGGGGCTCAGTTCATGGCCAACTTTTGGAAGAAATTTCAGCACGATTTGGGCACTCAGGTAAATCTTAGCACAACTTTTCACCCTCAGACTGACGGGCAAGCAGAGCGGACTATTCAGACGCTTGAAGACATGTTGTATGCTTGCACCCTTGATTTCAAAGGTAGCTGGGATGATCATTTGCCACTCATAGATTTTCTTATAACAAGAGCTTCCACGCTAGTATCCAAATGGCACCATTTGAGGCATTACATGGTAGAAGATGTAGGTCTCCTATTGGGTGGTTCGAAGTTGGGGAAGCTGAATTGATAGGGCCAGACCTTGTGCACTAGGCCATAGAGAAGGTCAAGACTATTAAGGAAAGATTGAAGACTGCTCAGAGTCGCCAAAAGTCTTATTTGGATGTTAGCCGCAGGGATTTGGAATTCAAAGAAGACGATTGGGTATTCTTGAAGGTTTACCCCATGAAGGGTATCATGCGGTTCGGGAAGAAAGGGAAATTGGTCCCAAGATATGTCGGACCGTACAGGATCATCCAGTGGATTGGTCAGGTGGCCTACAAGCTTGAGTTGCCACCCGGGATGTCATTGGTACACCCAGTTTTTCATGTGTCTATGTTGAAGAAAGTAGTGGGAGATCCGTCCACTATCATGCCGGTTGAAACTATTGATGTCAATGAAGAGCTGTCCTATGAAGAAGTCCCAGTTGCCATTCTTGACAGGCAGGTCCGGAAATTGAGGAATAAGGAAATTGCCTCCGTAAACGTGTTATGGCGAAACCAGCAGGTTGCGGAAGCCACTTGGGAAGCTGAGGAAGAAATGAAAAGGATGTACCCCCATTTGTTTGTATAGCCATGTAATAGCTTTCCTCCATTTAGTCCCTATGAAATCTGTATCCTTGTTTCAATCTATGTGAAAACTGTTCTGCTTCATCTTGGTTATATGATTGCATATGTGGCATGGTTAATATTATAAAGGTCATGTTGTGTCCATGGACTATGTATTTGTAGTTAGGACATGTTTTCTGGGGCTCTCTGACAGGTGGATAGACCTAGATACAAAGGGAACTTTGGCGAAATTTTCAGAAATTTAGGGAGTTAGCCAAACTCGGAGCTATTGAGACATCCCACGATTGTGAGAAACTGGGAGTTCATGAGAAACTGCTAGTGAGGGAACCTTGACCCTTATTCGAGGATGAATGATCCTAAGAGGGGGAGAATGTGAGGCCCGTGAAAGATTTTTACTATAAACCCGAAAGCTCGTAGTGCCAAATTAGGAATATGTGTTAGAAATGTGTAAAATTCTTTGCGGAGAGCTCGCACGCCGTCGTTCGGACCCTTTTGGACTAAGTACTATGCATTAAAAAGTCAAGAAATTATGTTTTCCAGAAAAGTGCAATTCTGCGGTTGAGAATGCGATCGCATATCAAGTATGCGGACCGCATTTCAACCGCAGAGTGAATCAGTGTGTTGGCCAAATTTGAAGTCAACTATGCGGTCAATTATGCGATCGCATAACCAAAATGCGGACCGCATAGTCGTTGCATAGTTTCCTAGGGATTTTTTGAAGGGCAGTTCTGCGGTGCATTATGCGTCCGCAGAACGTGAATGCGGACCGCATTTCTGCCGCAAACCCAGTCAGTGTGCCCAGTTTTTGGGAGCATTTTTGCTGTCCTTCTGCGGACCGCATTTCGACTTTGCGATCGCAAATGCAACCGCAAATCTGACTCGGGCTCTTATTTTCTAAATTTTAACATCCGACCCTACCCCGTTAAAAACACCACAATAGGGCATTTTCTGTTATTTTCACAACATATAGAGAGAGAGAGAGAGAGTTCTAGAGTGAGAAGGAGTAACATTTATCAAGCTCTCTCTAAATTCATGCCCAAATCCTTGAAGATTTTTAATTGAGGCTACTAGGTCTTCATCCTAACTGGTAAGTAACTGTACCCTCATCAATAATTTCAAACATTTCTGTTAAAGTAAGTAATTAGCAAGTGGGTACATGGGTATAAGGCTAGAAATCTTGCATGCATAAGTAACAATGGGGTATGGGAAGATTGTGAATTAAAAAGATGGTAATTGGGGTAGAAAGTGATAAAATCTCTCGCAAAAGGAACCAAAAACCACAATGAACACCTAGTGCTTGACGATATGCTCAAATGAGCTAGAATCTTAGTCGTATCTCTATTTTTTGGCTAAATTCATGGCTCTCATAAAATAGATCGAAGTTGCTAGGGAATTCCGAAATTTATTGTAAGGAATTAAGGGAGACTCCATTGAGGTATGTATGGCTAACCCTTTTCTTTCTAGTATTGAATTCTTAGCGTTCAAATGGTTGGCTTGAAATTTCAAATTGATTCCACTTGATTGATTGCATTAATGTGTTGGGTGACGGACTTTCGTTCCACATTGTTCTATGTGTTTATTTGAAATCATGATAATTGATAAGGTGATCATGTCTTTCAAGTGTTCGTTTTTTTCTTAAGCATGTGCATATCTTGTATGATAGCCTTGACAAATGAATGATAGAATTACATGAACGAATTGACAAAAGAGAAGACTTGTGTTGTGTTGATGTATCTAAGTGCCAAGGAACAAATAAATGAAAAGAGGTGTTGTACCAGGTGTGGGAAAAAGATGGAAGGAAATGGGAACTAAAGAGTAATTAAGAGACGTTATGTCCCAAGTGAGACGGTTTAGCCTATCGGGCCGAGATCGTACGCCATGTTGTACACATGGTGGCATTTATATTGGGTTCCGGAACATTATTGTGAATATGGATATGTCTCACTTGGGATGGCTTAGCCGGTCGGGCCGAGACCGGACTCCGTGTTAAAAACCCCACGGTGGCATTATATTTTAAAGATATGGTATTTGGCACTAAAGATATTAACCTAAAAGAACGGAAACACTTAACCAAGAATCATGTGAAACTTATTTGGTGCTCCTCCTTGAACTTCTATGATGTAATTGCTGATGATGTAACTGTCTTCCATTGGTTCACTGTTCATCCTATTAAGAATTGTGTTTGCCATACATACTAGTACTATTTGACAGTACTAATGTCCCTTTTGCCAGGGGCGCTACATCTTTGAATGGATGTAGGTGGTTCCGTTGCTTATAGTGCCAATCGCAGATAGTGGTGCACCCTTGTTCTCTTCATAGCTGTCTCGGTGAGCCCCCATTCCTCCCAGGGGTTTGCAGCTCTTCTTTGTGTAAGTTATTACATATTGAGGTATGGACGGGGCCTTGCCGCCGACATCATCATTTTGGTCTCTTGTATCCTTAGAGGCTCCATAGACTTTTCTGTGGGTCATGTATGGGTGCCGAAGTGGTCTTAGAATCATGTTGTATTTTGAAACTTTTCGTTTTAGACTGTCAACTGTATGTACTTTTAGGAACTAAACTATGGCATGTACTAAACTATAACTGTATGGAAATCTTGGAAGTCTAAACTACAGTTTAATGTTGTGTTATAAAATAAGACGTCCATGATCAAATGTACAACCCCTTTTATTCTTCAATTACACTAAACGGAATCGGATCTCGTAATTTTGTCGAGTTGGGTAGGAAGTGTTCAGGTAGGGCTTGCTCGATCGTAGCACGCCGGTCGCGCTCCCCGTTGTCGGGGCGTGACACTATGCCCTCTTGTACCATGAAATAGCACTTTTCCAAATTAAGTATCAGGTTTGTTTAAATATATCTTTTCAACACTCAGGTCAGATTTGTAAGGCACTCGTCAAATGAGTTCCCCACCACTGAGAAATCATCCATGAACACCTCCATTATGTCTTCGACTATGTCAGTAAATATGGCCATCATGCTTCTTTGGAATGTGGTGGGTGCATTCCATAGGCCAAAGGGCATCCTCCAAAAAGCATAAATTCCATATAGACATGTGAAGGAGGTCTTCTCTCTATCCTCTGGTGCAATGGAAATTTTGTTGTACCCTGAGTACCCATCCAGAAAACAGAAGTGGGACCTCCCTACCAACCTGTCAAGCAGCTGATCAATGTAGGGAAGTAGGAAGTGGTCTTTTCGGGTGGCTAGATTTAATTACCTGTAGTCCATACAAATTCTCCAGCCTGTGACGGTTCTTGTAGAAATCAACTATACCACCCTTCTTAGGAACGCATTGCACTGGGCTAACCTAGTTGCTGTCAGAGATGGGAAAAATGATTCCTACTTCCAATCACTTAATCAGCTCTTTCTTCACCACTTCCTTCTTGTTGGGGTTCAGCCTTCTTTGGTGCTCCCTCGAAGGTTTTTGCCCCTCTTCCAGCAGAATTTTATGTATACAATATGCCGGGCTGATCCCCTTAATGTCTGCCATGGTCTACCCAATGGCAGTCTTACACTCCTTGAGTACCTGCAAAAGTTGTTGTGCATACACATCTAACAAACTAGATGAGATAATAAAATGTGGAGTTAGGTCCTAGGAACTCATACCTGAGATGGGCGGGCAGTGGCTTCAACTCCAGCTTTGGTGGTTCTTCTATGGATGGCTTGTGTGGAGGAGTTTCTCTGTTATCTAAGTGTAGGGGCTCGAATTCAAGTGTTATATCCCAAAACCCTCTACCCTCTAAGGCCAGCACCCATTCCGCCAATTCTTCTCCATTCACCTCATCTAAATTTACAAGACATGCAGTAAGAGGATCCTCAATAGTCAATGTCTCATCATCCGCTTCCACAATTACATCCACGACATCAATAAGAGAACAATTGGCGAATTTACTTGGTCTCCTCATAGATTTCTGCACATTGAATGTTATCTCCTCATCGTTCAACCTCATCTTGAGCTCCCCAGTTTCACAATCAATGAGAGCTCTCCCTGTGGCCAAGAACGGCCTTCCCAAAATTATGGGAATTTCTTCATCCACCTTGCAATCCAGAATCACAAAATCTGAATTTCCCTACCTGAATCAACACGTCATCCAGGATACCAGAGGGTCTTTTCACGGTTCTGTCAGCCAGCTGCAACAACATAGATGTGGGTCTAGATCTTCAAATCCCAAACCTCATATAGATTTCCAGGGGCATAAGATTTATGATAGCCCCTAAATCACAAAGTGCCTTGGCAAAAGGAAAGTTACCAATGGTGTAGGGAATTGTGAAACTCCCTGGGTCAGACAACTTCTCAACAACTGGTCTAGTTACCACAACACTGCAGGTCTGAGTTAGAGTCACTGTGCCATGTCTTGGAAATCGAATTTTGGGGACATCAAGTCCTTCATCATTTTTGCATAACCAGGAATCTCCTTCAAAGCATCAATCAATGGAATATTTACCTGGATTTGTTTCAGCATCTCCAAAAATTTCTTGTATTGTTCCTCTTTCTGGTAATTGGCCAGCCTCTATGGGAATGGTGCTGGAGGTCTCTTCTTCCCAATGATTTGGGTTTTCTCTTTGTCAGACACCACCTCAATTACCGGTTCCTGGGCTATCTCAGCTTCTTTCTCAGCCTCAATTTGTGTGCTGATTTATTCCTAGCAGGTTGTACTGTCACCTCTGTCAGTTTCATTGAATCATCTAGCTCAATGGGTACTGGTACAAGTGTCTCAGCCTGTCTGCTTTCTCGAGCCCTCTCTTGCTCCAAGTCTAAGTCTCTGCCATTACGTAGACTTACTGCCATCAGCTGCTTCGGGCCTTGATCTTTTTGATTTACCTGCGTGTCTACAGGAAATGTCCCGTGAGAATGATTATTCAATGACATCGAAATCTGGCCCATCTACACTTCAATATTCTTTATAGCTGACTCATGTGCATCTACCCTTTCACTCATTATTGCATTTTACCTAATAACCTGCTGCATCATTGTCTCGAGTCTAGCAAACCCATCTTCCTGTCTCCCACATGTTGCTGCTGAGGAGGATGAAAACCCTACTACTGATTTTGATTGTTGTATCCTTGTGGCCATTGGTAGGGCGCCATATTATTGTGAGGTCGCATACCTCTCATATTTCCTTTGTTGAGCTCTGGCTGGACTGGCTTGTATGGCTGATTTTATTGGGCCCAATTCTAACCACCCTGCCTCTAGCCCCCATAATTAAACATATAATTCATGTCCTCAGGGTAATGATGATGATCACTTTCTGCATTCCATTGGTTACCAATTGGCTGACTAATGCAAGATGTGCATAAAGCCCCATTGGTTATATCTACAATGTGTACCTGCTGTTTCTTTCTTGACCCTTCCACCTTTTTGGTGAGTATACTCATCTGTGTCATTAATGTGGCCATATTTTTAGCATGAGTGTTGGATG
This sequence comes from Nicotiana attenuata, assembly GCF_001879085.1. Classification (NCBI taxonomy): domain Eukaryota; kingdom Viridiplantae; phylum Streptophyta; class Magnoliopsida; order Solanales; family Solanaceae; genus Nicotiana; species Nicotiana attenuata. The sequence continues at coordinate 414,952 of NW_017670708.1, read as the reverse complement.
GATCTAAGGGCACTGAGTGAACTACTGTAGTGATAGGTGCATTCCATGTTGTCCACCCCTAGTTCTGTGCCATCTTGTCAAGCAGGCTCTGGCTTTCTCTCCATGTTTTGCTCAAAAATGCTCCACTAGCTGAAGCATGAACATTAGCCTTCACACCATCTGTCAGGCCCATGTAAAATCGCTGCCCCAACATCTGCTCCGGAATACCATGGTGCGGACATATAACCAACATTCCTTTGAATCGTTCCAATGTTTCTTGCAGCGTTTCCACTGACTTCTGTTTGAAGCTCAAAATTTCATCAATTTGCTGAGCAGTCTTGTTGGGTGGATGAAACTTATTCACAAATTGCTTGACTAACTCCTCCCAAGTCGTGATGAAGTTAATGGGGAGTGAGTTTATCCAAGTCTAGGCAGCTCTTGTCATTGAGAATGGAAACAACAAAAGCTTTATTACTTCCTGAGTTACGTTGGGCTGCCTTTGAGTTTTGCAGATTGACATGAAATTATTCAAGTGCTGTTAAGGATTTTCAATGCATGACCTTGAAAATAGTCCCTTGTTCTGCAACAAGTGCAGCTTGTTGTTCGTGATTATAAAAGATTCGGCCTATATCTGCGGGACTAATATCGTTTTGGCCAAGTTCTCTACTGTGGGTTGTGCCCAGTCATATAGATCAGCCTCTGGCACAAGAGGTTCCACCACTGGCGCTATTGGCGCAACTGGGTCTACCACGTTATCCCCCATGTCTGGTTCGAGTTATTTAGTTGATTGTTGTTGTTTGTTTTTCTGGTTGGCCCGATTCAAGGCTTTGAAAACTTTCTTGGGATCTGAATAATGCTTCAAATACTTCACCAGTTCTCGATGAGTTTCTAGGCATGCACCTGTACAACCAAGTCAACAAACGTTAAAATTTCAATGTATATATCGAAAATAAAGAAAACTGACTACACTAAGAATTTTTTTATTTCTGATAAAACCATTAATTCCCCGGCAACGGCGCCAAAATTTGATCACGCCCAACTATGCCTTATAAAAAGGACAAAGTGGTCGCTGTAAATATAATCCGAGTATTTAGCCCAGAGTCGAATCCACATGGAATTAACCTACCAATTACTCTTGTAAGACTCATTAAATTCTTCGTAATCAACTTCCCAGATATTTTGGAATAACAATTGGTGATGTTTTTACTAACTATAACTGAATGACGTGAAGTAAACTAAAAGCTAACTATGAATGCGTTGTAAACAAATAAGAGAAGGATCTAAGGTTATGATTTCCCCTATTGATAGAATTGCCTAATCGTCTCTGTCGATCATGAGCACTCTTACTAGAGTAAATCTCTCCCGAGTGATTACGAGAATTTACTAGACACACTCTCTGGAGTTACGCTAGCTGACTTTTATTACGACTCACTTTAGATCGCACCCAAGGTTTCGTTATCCCTAATCCTACCTTTAAACCCTCGGTTATTGATTCCTCATACACTTTGGGAGTGGTGTTGTTCAACAATTACCTAAATATGCACTCTCTCCCGAGTAATACATACTAAATAGGCACAGCCAATTTGAGGATCCTATTAATTAACACAACAAGAACGTAGTTGAAAAAATAAAGATTAAACCGGGCAAACTATATTAACATAACACGAAGTTCATCCTTCAGTAGGTTCCATCAAAACCCTAGACTAAATAATTAGCTTTTCATAATCGTATTCGTACTAACAACAACAAAATTCATCATAAATTGTAAATACAAAAGGAAGAAAGGAAAAACTCGATATCGAATTAACCTCCTAGCCTCTTGCCTCTCTTTGCCTTCAACTAAGTTGTAAAAGCCTTCGTAATGTCCCTTTCGGCGAGCTGGACCTCTTATAGGTTAAGTGGAATTACCCCCGAACTTCCAAGTTTACCCCTGAAATTATATGCTATGAACTGGACTAGCGCGGTCGCGCTAATGGCCGTGAATATAAAATAGTATTCTGCCTCAAGTTTCTGGACTAGCGCGGTCGCGCTAAGGGCGCGCTAATGGCCGCACTAAGCCGGGTCATCATTTTAGCTCTTCTTTTCTCTCTTCTTTCACACGTACTCAACTCCGAGGGACTTCTCTTTCTCTAATTTAGCTCCAAACATTGTCCTAAGTTCTCATAAGCACAAATCGCTCCTGCAATACATGAAACTCAGAATAAGAGCCAATTTATCGTCATTTAACTATCCTAGAACAGTGAAGCATAGTCATGTTGGGGCATAAACAATCGCCAAATTACATGAATCTAGCCTATTATCAATGGCTCGGGAGTTTGAGATGGATATTTCTTAACAATAGGTGGTGAGCATTGCTATGATAGTTGAGTATGCATGCTCGATATAGAGAGGAGAGGGAGTCCAAGGGGTCTCGAGAGTCGAGCCATTATTCTAGTGCATGTGCTCCAACTACAGTTCGTCATGGTAGGGGTTATATGAGTCACCCCATTCATTCAACTCTTCCAGCAGCAAATGGTATTCCAGCTCCTCCTAGGCTTCAGGAGCCTTATTATGCACCTCCACTATCTAGACCATCCTCAGCTATAGAGATCTGCAATTTTCTTGGCTTGGCAGGTTATTACCGTCGATTTGTTGAGGGTTTTTCATCTCTTACAGCACCTATGACCAGGCTGACCAGAAGGGTGCTCCGTTCCAGTGGACGGAAGTGTGTGAGGTGAGCTTCCAGAAGCTCAAGATAGCTTTGTCTACAACCCCAGTTTTGATATTGCCTACCAGTCTTTGTTCTTATGCTGTCTATTTTGATGCCTCGAGTATTGGCCTTGGAGAGGTATTGATGCATGACGGTAGGGTAATTGCCTACATTTCCAGACAGTTGAAGGTAAATGAAAAGAATTATCCTGTCCATGATCTCGAGTTCGTTGCTATTGTTCACGCCTTGAAGATTTGGCATCAATATTTGTACAGTGTGCCTTGTGAGATTTATACTGATCACCAGAGTTTGCAGCATCTTTTCAAGCAGAAGGATTATAATTTGCATCAGGGGAGGTGGTTAGAGCTGCTGAATGACGATGATATAACTATTTTATATTACACGGGCAAGGCCAATGTGGTGGTCGATGCTTTGAGTCACCAGGCGGAGAGTCTGGGGAGTTTGTCTTATTTACCAGCAGCGAAGAGGCCCATGGCGATGGATGTTCAGGCCTTAGCCAGCCAGTTTGTGAGATTGGATCTTTCGGAGCCCAGTCGGGTCCTTGCTTGTGTGGTTTCTCGGTCTTCCTTGTTCGAACATATCCGGGAGCGTCAGTATGATGACCCTCATTTGCTCGTCCTCAAGGACAAGGTTCTGCACGGTGGTGCCGGAGATGTGACTATTGGTGATGACGGGGTATTGAGGCTGTAGGGTCGGGTTTGTGTACCCAATGTTGATGTGCTTCGAGAGATGATTCTAGAGGAGACCCATAGTTCACAGTATTCCATCCATCCAAGTGTCGCGAAGATGTATCAGGATTTGAGACAGCGCTATTGGTGGAGGCGGATGAAGAAATATATAGTCGGATTTCTAGCTCGGTGCCTCAATTGTTAGTAGGTGAAGTATGAGCACCAGAGACCGGGTGGGTTGCTTCAGCAGATAGATTTTCCAGAGTGGAAGTGGGAGAGGATGATCATGGACTTTGTAGTTGGACTCCCACAGACCTTGAAGAAGTTCGAATCCATTTGGGTGATTGTGGATGGGCTGACCAAGTCCGCGCATTTCATTCCTGTGTGTACTACCTATTCTTCGGAGCGGTTGACGGAGATTTATATCCAGGAGATTGTTCGTCAGCATGGTATTCTGGTTTCCATCATTTGAGACAGAGGTAATCACTTCACATTTCACCCCTAGACGGACGGACAGTCCGAGCGCACTATTCAGATTCTTAAGGATATGCTCCGTGCGTGTGTGATAGATTTAGAGGTTCTTGGGATCAATTCTTGCCACTGGCGGAGTTTGCCTACAACAATAACTATCAGTCCAGCATTCAGATGGCACTGTATGAGGCCTTGTATGGTAGGCGGTGTAGATCCCCGGTGGCTTGGTTTGAGCCGGTCGAGGCTAGATTATTGGGCACTGACTTGGTACAGGATGCTTTTTAGAAGGTTAAGATGATTTAGGATAGATTCCGTACAGCCCAGTCCAGACAGAAGAGTTATATGGACCGGAAAGTTCGTGATGTTTCCTACATCGTTGGAGAGCAGGTCTTGCTTCAGCTTTCGCCTATGAAGGGCGTTATGAGGTTTGGGAAGAAAGGGAAATTGAGTCCGAGGTTTATTGGTCCTTTTGAGATATTGAGGCGTGTTGGGGAGGTTTCCTATGAGCTTGCCTTACCTCCCTGTATGCGGTGAAATCAGAGGGCCTGATTTCCCGCCATTAAGCCATCTCGGGTAAGTATCTCGAGACCCTGAGGACACGAAGCCACAATTTAATCCTCTCCTTCAGGGTTTTTCAAGGCCCGGTTCGAGGCCGAGGCCAGGACAAAGAGGGGAAGCTCCCAAGACACGCGGTTGAGTCTGACAGGGCCGGCCTATCCAGAGCCTACACTGAGGCGTCGCATCAAGCCATCACATTTCCATATTTCGTAATTAAATACACATGTATTTGTAACTGAGTTCCCCTCCGATATAAAGGGGACTCGCTGTCATGCCCCAAAACCGAGGGACATGACCGGCGCTTGACCGGGTAGCCCCAGTCAAGCGGACCTGGGTGCCTTTCCTATCCCACGTGATACCCCGTGTTTTCATTACTCATTAATAAAAAAAATAGCCATTATAGTTAAGATACCTTTTCACGAAATATACAATAACAACATGGTTACTTAGCGCAGTTTACAACTTACATTGCCCAAAATACATGTTACATAAGTTCGTAACCCACATTTACTGTCTACGGAGCCTCTAAGATACACAGGATAATACAGTACCTGCCTGGAACAAGGCTCCGGCTATACCTTACACAAAAACCAAAATAAGACTCCGGAGTAAACAGCGGCATGAGCCACGCATGGCCCCGAAGGAAAGGGGCTCACCAATACAGCTGACGGAAGATGAAGAGGAGCTACGATCGGTGGACTGGAGTACCTGCTACTGATCCACCTACAATCATAACACGAATGTAGCGCCCCCGGCAAAAGGGACGTCAGTACATTTGAATTGTACTGGTATGTATGAACAAACTTTGCCCTAAGCAAACTCAAACCATACACAAGTAACACGTAGTAATGGAATCAACAATCAAATACACATGAAAGGAAACAATCAAGCCAAACAAATTTACAATCTCTCCGTTTCCCCTTCATCATTTTTCACATCAATGATTTCACAACTTTCTCATAATTTCATTTCAGTAGTGATTTCGATCACTTTCCACCCTTATTACCTCGGCCACCCTTATCACCCCAACCCACAATTTGTCATTTTGTGTTGCGGCGTGCAACCCGACCCCACTGGACAATCACCTTTCACCAACAACACAACAACAACAACAATTCACAAAGAACAAAAACAACAATTCTCAAGGAATAACAACAACAATTCACAAGGAATCTCCATAACCATCAATACCATTTCCATCATACTCAACAACTCATACGCATTTTATGTACAGCGATAATTTTCCACGACAAGCCATACATGTTATTACCACAGCTGTTCCGATTGCATCAATTACTATTTACTTCCATCATTTGTTTCACAATTCTTACCACATAGCATATTCACAATCACATACCTGGTTCATTGCCAATTACTTACACCATCTTATCGAAAGACATAATCACAAACACTCAACCGTACCAATCACAAGAATTTCACAGACAATCCACGTAGAAATCACATACCAAGCACTCAAACACTAAACAAGGTAATTTTACAAAGGTCAAAGTTAGCCATACATACCTGGAACTGAATTCCCTTTTAATTTCTACTTTCAACTTCACCAAAAAGTCTAGCAACGTCAATCTAGTGCACAAATTAACACATATTTCTTAGAATCAAAGTTCACAATCACAACCCGAACACATTTAGATTGTCAACCCTCCTTTGTATAATTCTTTACTCCTACCCAATTCCTCTTACTAGATTTTAGGTTTTAAAAGGCGTGCATGTATGTTTCAACCTCTATTATCAAGAATCAATGCATGAGACTTCCCCCCCCCCCCCCCTAAATAAACCTGAAAACTTATGAAAATGGGTTAGGGATTTTACCTGCAAGAATGGGGATGAAGATAATCGCTTTGAAATTTCCCGGCCCAGATAGTTTGGAAGTGTCAAATTTGAAGAAGGTGACTTTCTCTCTCAAGAACCCTCTCTTCCTCTCTCTTATTTTGTTCGGAAACTTGTTAAAAATGAGGGGGTTGGGGTGTTTTATTAAAAAGGGGGTCGGGTTTAAAATTTAGAAAATTAGGAGTCCGAGTCAGGTCTGCGGTCGCACTTTGCGATCGCAGATCCGAAATGTGGCCCGCATAATGGACAACAAAAAGTGTTCCAAAAACCTGATTCCACTATTTGGGTATGCGTCGGAAATGCAGTCCGCATACACGGTTTGCGGTCGCATAATGCGCCGCATTTTTTTACCTCAAATTTGACTGACACGCTTACTCACTTTACGGTGGAAATGCGGTCCGCATATCAGTTATGCGGTCGCATAATGGAACGGATTTTGACCTTAATGTTAACCAAACCACTAACTCATTATGCGGCGGAAATGCGGTCCGCATACTTGATTTGCAACCGCATCCTGGACCGCAAAATAGCACTTTTCTAGAAAAAACTTGGTTCTTTGATTTTTAAACACTTAGATCAATATAATGGATCCGAGCCGCGGCGAGCTTGCGAGTCGCGAAGAGTTTTACACATTCCCAACATATATCCGGACCCTGACCCTACGAGCTACTGGGTTTTGAGCACACATTTTTTTTTCACGGGGCCTTACACTCACCCTACCTTGTAAAGGACTAATGTTGCTCCATTTCTCCACAAGTGAAATAATATATCTATCTCTCTCTTTTCTTTCTAAACTTATTGGCTCTCACTGATCCGAGGATACCTCGATATCCTACGCTTATATATGTGTTCTTCATCGTATAACTTAGTTTCGGCTATAAAGAGCTTTGTTTGATTATATCTCTAACCATTATATCATCCCCGATTATCCCCGATAGCTCGAGCTCGAGCTCTACCTCGAAGTCGACCCTGAAGCCCCCATCGGCCAAGCCTACATCCGGGCAGCAGGCCCTTCGGTTTTACCATTATCTCATTTTAGCTCGTGCTCCATCATTTAATTTCATATTACTAGCATCATCTGCTCTAACAACTAGCTCAGAAAGAGATCACGTATTTTTAGAGTCCCATTTTACAAATTTAATTGTCGTTACCATTTTCACGGTAAATAGTTTGGCGCCCACCGTGGGACTAAAAATAATAGTGATTATTTTCTTGCTAGTTTCATTACACAAACGCATATTATCTTTCACACTTTTTTTGGTCCCAGATCCTTTGATTTCAGGTAAAAATGTCTGGATCAGTAAACAGAGTTGAGAACGACTGCCTAAGAGATCACAGGGAAAATGGTGTAGCTATCCCGGCCGCTGAAGCACCACTACAGAACCCCGATAACGCACCCGGACCGATTTTGACGGACGCCAACTCATAGGACACCTAGAAAATCAATGAAACATTTCACGCCGACAGAAGCGTACATCACATCGACCGATAGGAAACTCAACAGACCTCGACCCGGGAAAAATAGGAAGTTAGTCTTCATGTTATTTTTGAAATGTTGCAGGCACAATGACTGGCCATTGCTCGATTGCAAAGCCATCCGAGAACTCCCAGCGTAGCAGCGTCAGAGATAGCTTCCCCCGACGAGCGCACCACCGCTCACGCATGCACGAAGAAAGGCAGCGACTTTCAAGAGGACCCCGCTGCATACGCCGATGCCATCGAACAAGCAGCGGCGGAAACCGACAAGTCGGAGGCCGAACAAAGAGAGGATGAAACACCACAAGAAATCGCATCTCGCTCCCTGGTAAGATGAATGAGATCGCATCCGGTTTTGAATGAACAGACAACCCTGGCCTTTGCTCGGGGTTTAAACAAGGCATACCCGCTGACTCCAGGTTGTTTCAAACGACGCATTGCAAGATACCCGGCCGAGACTTGGCCATGCGTCCTTACCCAGCACCGACCACTAATCAAGGCCATGAGCGACCATCCAGAAACCTCTGCAGACCCAGAACACCTAAGAAGGCCTTCCACGAAGAAACTAATGCCAAACAGATGGAGATACCGTCCATGCGCCACTAATGGGAGGAACGCCTCAAGATCTAACCTACCTCCCAACGGTAGGGGAGTAGTTCGAGGGTGACATCCTCGGGGAACCTCAAGTGGAACCAGATTCGATGAGGCACAGCCGACAGACGAACCTCGTCCAGCAGAGTACGGGCTCAACATTGTTATGCCAAATATCGTAGACACCATAAGCTAAACCAAGAACGCTGAGCGACTCAGGACTACTCGACCAAGGCCCCTTCGAAATAACTACAACCCGACACGGGATCACAGAGCGCAAGCAGCAGCGGGGCCACGAATGACTCCCGTCTCAAAAATATGACAGTCATGTTACTCAGTCAAAATCGTCGCTGAGTATTATCGAGCGGTCGGGCTCAAATCTGGCCCCGAGGAAAGAAGACAGCCGGGAAGGATGAAGTAAACAAGCCACGACGTATCACCGCGACAATGAAGGAGCGGCGACGCCATCCGAGAACTCATAACATGGGAAGTAAAAATAAGGGCCGCCAGAACAAAGACGGATCCAGGGAAATATTTCCAAGGATACTCTTGTATCCAGGGAGAAGGGCACCACGACTCCACCCCAGCGTCATGCCAGCACATTGGTAAACATCTCCCTCATCCGCTTAATCTTAAATAAAACATGTGTTAATAGATTCAGGTAGTCCGGTCACCCACAACGACGATATCAGACCAAAAGTCAATAGGGCGGTCTGCATTAACAGACCAAAACGCCCCAACATCCCGAATCCTTGGTGAATTCCAAATGACAAATCGCCGAAAAGACCGTTCTCTCAATAGAGCCCACCTAAGTTCGAGCCGGGACATCAAGCCTTACACTATCAAAGGAAGCACAAAGTATAGACGTCTTATTCAAACGACCACCGATGCATTACCGAGGGCGCCGACGGTCCCATCTCGCCAAAAGAATGAGATTCCTTGCAAAGGGCAGAACTAGAATAAGCCGATATGGACACACCGAGTCCCAGAACATCGCCTATACACCCTGCGGTAAGAAAGAACTGCTTTGCTCCTTCGTGTTCTTTTTACTAACCTGAACGCAGACAGCTAGCTGGCTACGATATTCGAAGGTTCTAAAAGCTCTACGCGGATATTCCTAGGCCTTATATAGGCGGCCGCCTCATTTTCTCCCTTCAGCCGGGCTTCCGCCCCAAAAGGGACCTTGTCAGCAAGATTATTGGCAGAACAACATACCAGAAGAAGGTCCGATGATGTCGCAGGCTTTATTCCGATAGCCCAACAATGAACGATGGTTTGCCTCTAAGAGCATCCCCCCTCGAGAGGACCAACAGATGGCGGACTAAACCCCGATCAGGAATTATAAGCTTGGCCAAACGGTTCGAGAAACCGCGCACGCACGGGTCGAGGTCACAATGACAAAACAATGTACGTCTATACCAATCAATAAAAGGATATCTTCTCAGCATTTTATTCACTGGACAAAGAAGTCTCAAGTGTACCCCCGACAGGGGGCCCCCTCCACCGAATGCATTCCGAAATACTCGAAGACTTAATGCCTACAATTGGGCACTCGCACGATCTCAGGGTCGGAACTCCGGGCTCGTAAAGCCCCTACAACGCAGCTCCGAGTTCACAAGAAGTGGTCGTCACGCTTAAACAAGTTGATGACTCGGAGACTGACGACAATTGCCGTACGTTGGAAAATCCAAAACTGTAAGACCCTTAGCGGGCAGACTTGGCATAACCAGGTCCATGCTACATCACCGAAAAAATTGTAAGCCCTCAATAGGCATGACCAACTGTAAGACCTCAATAGGCATGACAAACTGTAAGACCTCAACGGGCATGAAAATCCCGATGTTTAGGCTATACGTCGCATTTGCAAGAATCCCGAAAGGGCATACCCTCAGTGTAGACTCCTAAACTATCACTCGGGATCAAAAATGGCTACGGCCAAACGCACATGACTATGGTCAAAACGGCTGATACAGCCAAAATAACACAATTCGAGGACGCCTGACCGTCGCTAAACAAAAATCGCAGGCCACTACTTCGAATATACTTCGGAAAGAACCGGTTAAAACAGGCTTCCCTCAATAGGCAAAAACGAGCTTCGACCTACTCAGCCTACGAGCTATGTACCTTCCGAGGTGCTCAAAATTTTGCCGATAACGACTTGAAATTGATGTTCTTCTAGAACCGACAACGGGTCAGGCAAAAATCTTTCAAAAAGACCTTAACGAGCGGAGAAAATTGCCTACAAAAAGCCCACGGGCAAAAAAAGCGTAAGAGCCATTGTCGCCAGCTAAGCAAAGATTACGAGACACATACCAAAAGGTCTCTACGACCAAAAAAGCGTAAAAACAATTATCGCCGACCAAAATTGACAACTTGAGGATTAAAGTGAGCTCGAGTCGTAATCCAATTTGGAGACCGGATCCAAAATAGTTAACTAAGCAAGCCTCCAGGCCACATATGGAAAGTTCTCAATGACCAAAACAGCGTGCAAAGCACTACCACCGTTCGGGAAATTGAAGGCTCTTAAAGGTCAATTACAGCTCGAATCGCAAAGCGACTTGGAGACTGGACCCACAATAAGCACAAAACTACAGTATGCCTAAAGGGCACGGCATAAACGCCACGATCGCCAGTCGATTGAGCCTCCGGGTCACCCGCTTATAAGGTCACTTCGATCCGAGGAAAAGAAGGTCACTATCACCCGCCCGTGCGGGCAAGGAAGAGCTTAAAGGTCAATTATAGCTCGAAATCGCAAAGCGACTCGGAGACTGGACCCACAATAAGCACAAAACTATAGTATGCCTAAGGGCACGACATAAACACCACGATCGGCAGCCGAGTGAGCCTGACAGTCACCCACTTATAAGGTCACTTCGACCCGAGGCAAAGAAGGCCACCATCACCCGCCTGTGCGGGTAGGGAAGAGCTTAAAGGTCAATTACAGCTCGAATCGCAAAATGACTCGGAGACTGGACCTAAACAGCCGGATAAAGCGCAGGGTTCGCAACACTTGTTCGCGTCAAGAATCACACCTAGGAGCCCCGGGCTAGCCCGATTGATTCCATACCTACGAGAATCCCACCAAATATAGAAATTGGCCTGCCTGATCGAAGGCAATAACGGAAAGAGATGCGGAAGAAGAAAGGCTTCAAAATCTTCTTATATCACACACGCAAACAAACAAAAAACGGGGGGCAATCGGGGGGGGGGAGGGGGGGGGAGGGGGGGCGGAGTCGCACTCTCCATCAACAGACATGTTCTACATATATAAAAAATGAAGCAACAAAACGGCACAATTTACGATCCATTCCGAAGGGCTACAACTTGTCGGGCTCACTCCCTATCCCGACAGCAAGAAATGACCACGCGTCATGCTCATCCGTCCTTGCTTGATCCAATTCATCAGAAAGAATGAAGCCCCTCGTGCCAATATCCTCGAGTACTTCTCTTCGGGATCTGCAATGGACATATTCCTCGATCCTCTTCTCCCGGTCAAGAGCGCGCTTCAGCTCGGCCTGAGAATTCGCGGCATCCTTCATACAGATCGCCATCTCTCGATCAACGTTGGTTCTGCTTAGCATCGCATTAGCCCGGGCATCAATTATCTCGGCCCTGGTATTCGGAAGTTCGGATTCGAATTTCTCGATCATATCTGCTTGGATTTTGGCATTATCTCGAGCCAAACAGAGTTGGGCTTCGAAGGCGGGGACCTTGGCCAAGGCATTTGCCTCCTCTAAAACATGAGCTTGCACCTGAGCCCTTAGCTTGCCACAAGCAGTTCTGGCATGATCGATATCGCCCTTAAGGTACTCCATAGCCTCTGCCTTTTTCCGCAGCTGATATAGAAAAGAAGGGCGTTAACCTAAAGAGGCCGAAGAAAGCGAAGCTTGAGCTGCGTAAAGTTACCTTCTCCATCAAATAGCTCTCATAATTCGAGGTCCGGTACGCTTCACATCGCCAATACAGCAACTCGCCCTCCTTTTCCTCGTTAAGCAGCCTAAGAGATTCTCCCTCACCCTGAACTTTCTAAAGCTTGGCCCCTTGACAGACCAGCTCAGACATTAGCCTGTCACAGGCCTGCACAAGGAAAACTCAATGATGGATGAAAGACGCGGAATACAGAGAAACTGCGCCTAAACTCACCACGAAGTGAAGCCGGCGGACTTCCTCGAAGTCGAAGCATACTCCTGTTGATCCTGCCTCTTCACACCCGGGAGAACCGGCCTCGGGTAAAGCATATCCGTTCGAAGGCATCACCGACCTAGAATCAGGTACTCCGGGGGCAGCAGACTCAGACAATGCCTTCTCCTTGGAAACACTGGCCTGATCAGCACCACTAGGAGCTCCATCACCTCGAGGGGCGATAAGAGGGGTCAATGACTCCTTCCCCTCTTCAGAAGAGCACTGTCACATCCCAAGGAACTTCCCGATGCCTTCAAGCGGCAAATCCAATGCAAGTAAAAAAGGGGAAAATATTACTTCAAATATATGAAGGCCAAGGAAGAGGCAACATGCGCGCATACCTTGGTATTTCGCTCCCCACCTGATGCGAAGCACAACTCGCCACCGACGCTCATCACAGGCCGAGTGGGTCACCAGCCTCCTGACCCAGCCGGGCAGATCAGAGACTTCGCCCCGACATCCATGAAGTTGCTACACCGAGGTAAAAACACTATTATTTAACTAACATCCGCTACAGGTACAACCTGAAAAAAACACCTAACGCTCCACTCACGTGCGTAATTCCACCCTTCGGGAAATGGCAAAAGCTCCACGGGGATAATGTCAACTGTCTGGACTCGGACGAACCAACCGGCCCATTCTCGACCCCCCTCCTCTTCGTCATCGACAACAAAGGGCATGGATGAACGACACTTTAGGGTTAGCCGGCCTTGGTGATGAAAGGGCCGATACAACCGGATGAGGTGATCAAGCGTGAATTCAAGATCGGCTTTCTCCGCAAAGAACCTCATCATCAGCACCACCCGCCAAAACGACGGATGTATCTGCGCCAAAGTAACCCGATACTTCAAGCAAAAATCAAGCACGACCCTGTCTAGGGGGCCAAACGCGAAAGGATATAGGTATACACTCAAGAATCCGTCAGTGGAATCCGTAATATTCTCTCCCGAAGGAAGCAGCGCTATCCCCTCACTTCATCCACAGTATTTTCTCACCATCTCCAAATGCTCCCCCCATATCAAAGATACCGTCTTCAGAACGAAGTCCCTCGGCTCCCGAGCGCCGAGAACAGCACTCTCCGCTCTCTGCCATGTCGTCCCCGAAGTGGTTGCCATGACTATGGTAAAACTAACAGAGCAAAGCAAGTGCTTGCACCAACACTTTTTGCACCTGAGGAAATGAGGAACCCTATGCCAAAGCGGTTGTACAACTACCAAAAAATAGTGAAGTCCTGCGAAGAAACCGAAGCCGCCCCACTTATATGCTAAGAAGCGGCAGCGGTTCGCCTACCCGGAGTAAGCCCCGGGGAGCCTACGACATCGGTATAGCCCAATGGGATGATTCCTGACCGCAAAAGTATCCTTTGACAAGAACCCAAGACTTGAGGAACCGTCCGCATTATCTCAAAGCTCGAGATAGCATCCCGCCTCGAGGATCCCCACCGAAGAGAAATCGGAATTTGCGAAGCTTTCCATGCCGTCACTCAATGGGAGGTAATTTCAAATTACATTATTCCCTTTCTAGAAAAGAAAGAATAAACGCAAGAAGCTCCAATAGGGAAAGCTCCGCAAAGCTTCGAAGCGGTGCCTGAGTGTAGGCAACCCCTCAGCCAAAAATCTATCTCGTACATATCTAATGGACGTTGTCCACATCGAAAATCAAAGGGAACCCCCCGGTACCTGAAGCTGGCCTTTATCCAGGATAACATCCTCAAAGGCCCCGAAATTCGACACATTATCTCCATGCAATTCGAAGGGCCCTGGCAGCCCGGTCCTATCCGATCAATCCAGGATTGCCCCGAGGTACAACGATGGCCTCGAAAGGGAGCCATGTCGATCAGTAGAGGAGCGGAAAGATGCTCGCACCCAAGTCAAATATCAGCAGTCAAAAAGTAAAAGGAGGCATTCAAAGGGCCTCGAGGGGTATGAACACATGCAGTTACTAGGCAAAAGTAAAAATTAGAAATCAAAGGAATATATTCATGTTCATAAAGGTCCATGTACAACAGCCCCCAAGGGGTCATGGCATATATTTACAAAGCCCACGAAGGGTCTCTACACAGAAGTAAAGAAGAAAAAGGGTACATATAGTGAAGGTCCGGGTCCTAGTCCAAGCGGTCGACGATCCACCTCGGAGTCAACACCTCCAAATACCATCTTCCCCGGACGCATGACCGCAAAGAAAATATCTCCCAGAGCGCCTTCGGGAGCCCTGCCCCGACCTTCCACACTGATATTCCCAAAGGATGAACCAGAGAGCAGGGAGGGACAAAAAAACACAATAGCTCTCCGAAGCTCGAGGACCCTCTTTGGCAAAGGAAGCCTCGGAGAGATAGCGGACCGCACAACCCTCGGTCCCGCTTGCACGGCTACATTGAATTCACTTCATGGAGCATCAAGTCGTGCAAGCTCCCGGCTCGGGGATGCATTCCACGTAGACCTGGGGTACGAAGGTAAGCAGCGGTGTATAATCCAAGCCCCCTTTTGAGCAGCGGTGTATAATCCGAACGACTGTCTACATAAGAGCGAGACCGACTCCCCATCCATCAACACCTCGGGCCAACAGCAGCAGCAAAGGCCAACATACCAACGACCATAGCGGGACAACGCGATTATGCTCAACGAAGGGACGTCCTGGCGAAGGGCCATAGCACAACTTAAGGGAGCTCCTCCTAACGGCCTTGAGGCCATGAGCCCCAAGCATGATGTTCAAAGATAGAAGAAGATGACCAGAAGGGATAGGCATGTATGCCGACGAAGGTACTAGGAACGGAAAAACAATGCCAAGGCACCCTATTTATAAGGGGCAACAACACGGTCGTCGAGGCCCTGGAAGACTGACCGACGAATGCAATTACTGCATCCTTGAAAAATCGAATCGACGGCAGTGCTTGTACCTTGAAGAACGGAAATGACAGTGTATTGAGCATGAGTCTATGAGATATGTTATCTATACAAAAGATTGTGCCATTCGAATCGCCAGTGTACTGTCGCCATGAGTAGTTCGAGGAGTCAATGGTCATAATCGTTTCCCATCGCTTGACTATCTGTACGCGGTGAAATCAGAGGGCCTGATTTCCCGCCACTAAGCCATCTCGGGGAAGTACCTCGAGACCCCGAGGACATGAAGCCACAACTTAGTCCTCTCCTTCGGGGCTTGTCAAGGCCCGATTCGAGGCCGAGGCCAGGACAAAGAGGGGAAGCTCCTAAGACACGCGGTTGAGTTTGACAGGGGCGGCCTATCCAGAGCCTATGTTGAGGCGTCGCATCATGCCATCACATCTCCATATTTCGTAAATTAAATACACATGTATTTGTAACTGAGTTCCCCTCCTATATAAAAGGGACTCGTCCTACCTTGTAAGGGACTTATGTTGCTCCATTTCTCCACAAGTGCAATAATCTCTCTCTCTCTCTCTCTCTCTCTCTCTCTCTCTCTCTCTCTCTCTCTCTCTCTCTCTCCTCTTTCTAAACTTATTGGCTCTCACTGATCCGAGGATACCTCGATATCCTTCGTTTTTATATGTGTTCTTCATCGTATAACTTAGTTTCGGCTATAAAGAGCATTGTTTGATTATATCTTTAACTGTTATATCATCCCCAATTATCCCCAATAGCTTGAGCTCGACCTCGAAGTCAACCCCAAAGCCCCCATCGGCCAAGCCTACATCCGGGCAGCAGGCCCTTCGGTTCGACCATTATCTCATATTAGCTCGCGCTCCATCATTAAATTTTGTATTACTAGCATCATCTGCTCTAACAACTAGCTCGGAAATAGATCACGTATTTTTAGAGTCCCATTTTACAAATTTAATTGTCGTTACCACTTTCATGGTAAACAAGACTAAAAGTAATGACTATAACATGTCAAGGTAACTCAATTAAGGCATGAAAGGAATCAACATAGCTAAAACCGGTAATTTCCACATTTAGCCCATGTACACACTCGTCACCTTGCGTAGACGACTTTCACATATCACAATTATTACACCAACACAAATCCTAAGGGGAATTTCCCCCACACAAGGTTAGGCAAGTCACTTTCCTCAAATCACACTAACTCCATCCACAAGTAGGCTTTTCCCTCGATTATCCAACTCCAAAAAGCTTGAATCTATCCAAAATAACTTCATACTATAGATATCAACTATACTCGCAATTCTGTCTGGTAATTTAATTTAGACTAATAAATCAATTTCATTACGCCTAGTTCACTTCTAAAGCTGGTCTTACTAAGTGTTAACATTTCCTGAAAAAAGTTCTCTCAAAATTGCATTAATCTCATTAGATACCATGCTTATAGGTATTAAAGGAGTCTATTTAGAAAACCTGTTTGTTTCTGCATTAATATAGACACAATATACTGCATATAGGCAAGGCTTAGGGAATTTTCAAAACTGCATTCCCCTAAAGCTCTCTCTGTCGTTTACCGTTTCTGGCTCTAATAACTTTTAAAAGAGTCCCTAGGAAACTTCTAGGTTATAAATTATGGGTATAAAAGTTTGGTCTGTCTCTTACAACTTGTTCAAACCTTTATCTTACTACTTGAACTATCCAATGTGCCTTACTAGCAACTTATTTGATTCAACTGTTTATGTGGACTAATGTGTGAATATAAGTTCGGCCAGGACCCACAGTTGTGGACCAAGAGGGGTGCCTGACACCTTTCCCTAGAGGTTACTTCGAGCCCTTACCCTAATCTCTGGTAATGCAAACTAACTCAAGAGTTAATCACTCTAGGTGCCCTAACGCACCATAATCCGTTAGGTGGCGACTCTTCAAACACCCAATTCCCAAAAGGAAATGAGTCATTACACCCCGTGAATGTCAAAACCCAGACTTCTCCCCACAAGGAGGGAAAAAATGGGGCGCGACAGCATGGCGACTCTGTTGGGGTTATTTTTAGGCTCTTACCATAACGAACTTATGAATTAGTCCAAGCATGCTTTATCTCGTACCTTCTCCCTTATTTGAACTTAACTATCTATTTTAAGCATTTATGATTGATTTATTAACCTGAAAACTGACTTGTCTCCTTGTTTTCCTTTCTCTGTAACTGTCTTTTCAATTATTTAAATGCTATATTTATTTCTTCCTATGTGAAAATAATTGCCTACATGTTATTAACTGCTGCATAAATCATGCTCCACATCATATTCCACTCGTGCGTATCAAATTCTATAGCAACGCTTTAATGAGTGGTTGCGCTCTTCCTATTTACTACCCTTAAATTCAAAAAGGCTTATTTGCGGTAAAACCAGTCGATCAGCAGTGCAGTCAATGGTTCTGTGCCTTCCCCCTCAAGTTGTCCGCTTGAGGGTACCAGTCTAAACCCCATTAAAACCTTACTCTGTTTAAATTATGCATGCATCATGGTCAAACCTAGTCAGGTCAGTTATGTTTCCCACATAATGATCCTTTAAGATAAGCCTTATCCAAAGTCCATCGGGTTTTCCATAATCCCAACAGATGCAACCACGTTCTGTGCATTAATTTGGAGTTCTACATGCCGATATGCTGATCACAAATATATAAATAGTCGAGTCTGGTGGGGGTAAGGTCTAACCTTTTTGTAACGACCCGATCGGTCGTTTTGAGCTTTTGCACTTTGATCACCAGTTCTCGGGCATGACTTGCCCCGTGTTATGTATTATGACTAATGTAGATCGTTGGTTTTGGTTTTCGGGAAAATTTGGAATGAATTTGAAAGAACAGTTTCAGTTGAAAGCTTTGAATTTGAAAGGTTTGACCAAGAATTGACTTATTTGTATATGAGCCCGGATCGGAGTTTTTATGATTTGGTTAGCTTCGTGAGGTGATTTGTGACTTAGGAGTGTAATCGAAATTTATTTTGGAGGACCGGTGTAGAATTAGGCTTGAATTGGCGAAGTTAGTATTGGGCGAATTCCGGTTGATAGGTGAGATTGTGATTCGAGGGTCGGGATGGAATTTCGAGAGTTGCTCTAGCTTCGTTATGCCATTTGTGATGTGTGTGCAAAATTTCAGGTCATTCGGACGTCGTTTGGTTGGGTTTTTGATCAAATGCGTATTTCGGAAGTTTTGAGAAAACTTAGGCTTGAATTCGATGAGAATTGATGATTTTTGTGTTGTTGGATGGGTTTTTATGATTGGAACAAGTTTAAATAACATTGTAGGATGCATTGGTATTTTTGGTTAAGGTCCCGGGGGCCTCGGGGTGATTTCGGATGGCCATCGGGATGGTTTTTGGACTTGGTAAAATTCTGATGTTGCTGGTATCTGGTGTTTCTGCATCTGCGGAAGAAGGGCCGCAAATGCGGTTCCGCAGATGCGGTAAGGGAGTCGCAGGTGCGGTTTTGGGTCATTGGAGGACTTCCGCAGAAGCGGATGGTGGTCCGCATATGCGGCGTCCGTAGAAGCGGATATAGACCGCAGAAGCGGTCCAGGTGGTTACATGAAGAACCGCAGAAGCAGAAACCGCAAATGCGGTAATCGGGTCGCAGAAGCGAAAAGGAGGTCTGGGCAGAATGGTTTAAAATTAATATTTCATCCGCGAGCTAAGGTATTTTTCCTCCATTTTTTAGCATTGTGAGAGCTACGTGGGAGCTTTCGAAGGGAGATTCGAAGGAGATTGACTGGAGGTAAGTTTTATGAGTTAAAAACACGATTATTATGTGAGATTAACCTTGAAAATTGTGGAAATTAAGCCTAAAATTGAAGAACTAGGGCTTGAGTTTTTGATATGTCAAATTGGGATTTGATGGGTCATTTGAGCTCCGATTTGAGAGTTCTTGGTATGTATGAACTCGTGAGAAGATGAGGAATCTAGTAATGTGAAAATTTCTGAGATTTGAGAAGTGGTCCCGGGGCTCGGGTTTTGCTAATTTCTAGATTTTTAATATTTTTCGATTGTTTTCGATTGGGTATTGTTCCATTGGCATATTGTGATGTATTCGTTCTGGTTTTGGATTGATTCGACGCGCGTGGAGGCCGATTTGAGGGGCAAAGGCGTCGCGAGCTAGAGGTTTCACCGGTTCGAGGTGAGTAATGATTGTAAATGATATCTTGAGGGTTTGAAACCCCGGATTTGCACACCGTAGTGCTATAGTGAGGTGACTTGCACGCCGGATAGCGAGCGTGGGGTAGAGCACCGTTGGGGATTGTAACTTGGTCTGTCCCAATTGTTGATTTTACCGTGTATTTGACTGAAACTTATTTGATATTATCATGATTTGGGCTGATTGCCATATTTGGGCTTCGTGCCAATTATTTGAACCCTTCGGGGATTTTATCACTGTTTCCTCACTATTTGACATACTACTTGAACTCATTCCTGTTGATTATACTTATTTACAAACTCAGCCGTTTTAATTCAACTTCGAGACTTAAATGATATTTTCCACTATTATTTGGGCTGAGCACTACTATTTTTATTGATGCCCGAGGGGCTTATGATGTTTTCTGGACTGAGTGAGGCCGAGGGCCACATGTGAGGATATGTTGAGTGAAGTGAGGAGGCTTTCAAGCCTCGAGTGTATTGTGAGGAGGCTTTCAGGGCGCGAGTGTATTGTGAGGAGGCTTTCAGGCTTCGAGTGTATTGTGCGGAGGCTTTCAGGCCTCGAGTGTTATGTGAGGAGGCTATCAGGCCTCGAGTGTGATGTGAGAAGGCTTTCAGGCCTTGTTTTATATGCCACGAGGTGGCTTGATATTGCGCTTGGGCCGTAAGGGGGCCCTCCCGAAGTCTGCACACCCCCAGTGAGCGTCGTCGACGATAAATAAATGGAGTGGGCTGCACGCCGCAGCGAGATGTGGATCGGGCTGCACGCCGCAGCGGTTACTATATGATATTGTTCTAAGAGTGTTTCTGAGAGTGAGCCCGAGGGGCTGGTACTGCTTTGAGATGTTGCTCGAGGGGCAAACTTTTATGTGCGCATCTTGCATATTTATTTGCCTTTTTACCTGTTACACTGTGGTAATTGTGCCCGAGGGGCAAATTTTTCTGTGCTTATCAGTACTAACTGTTCTGAAATCATTTCGTAACTGTTGAAAGGATCATTTCAAAAGAGATTTAAACTGAGCCAAGATATTTCTAAAGATTTCACAGTTTTCACTGTTTCTCAGAGCATTGTACCCGGCTTCTATACAGCATGTTGGTTGCTTTACGTGATTTCTTACTGCTCAGCTATTATTTACCTTTATTACTCACTGAGTTGGAGTACTCACTTTACTCCCTGCACCTCGCGTGTAGTTGCAGGTATTTATACACCCGGTAGCGGGTATTTGCTGCGTGGAGGCAGAGTTGTAGAGGTTTAGCGAGGTGACTGCTATCGTTCGCAGCACCATTGTCTTTCTATGTTATTCATTATTTCTGTTCAGTGTATTTCTGGACTTGTAAAGTGGAATTACCTTCTTATAGATGCTCGTGACTTGTGACACCCCGGTTTGGGCTGTGTTGGGTTGTAATTTTTGTTAATTAATATCATTAAGTCGTATCTTTGTTGTTCATTTATGCTTAACTAATCTGAAAGAGACGAGTTTGGGTGAGTTGGCTGGCCTTGTCTTCACGAGAGGCGCCATCACGACCAGTGTGGGGTTTGGGTCGTGACACTTTTGTTTTGCAAGAAATGAGGCACGAGGTACCCAGCCTCGGTATGGTTAACATACCCTCACTCTTGCTAGACTAGTGGAGGAATATTCCATTAGATGATCAAATCAATGAATGGAAAGAAAGGGCCGTCAAGACTAGCAAAAAGCTAGAATATCATGAATACAACCTGTTAGAATTGGAACGAAAGGTGAGAAAGCGAGTCAACGACTGCTAGAGCGTTGAGGGAAATGAAGACGGACATTTGGTGAAGGCGTTCTTACTAATGAGCCTACACAAGCTGGAGGATTTGATCAACGAGAACATTCAACCTGGGGAAGGTCCTTTTTGGGACCAAATAAATTAGGATTATCAGCTTTTCTTCAAATGTAATAAGGCCAAGTGCCAGTAGCAACTTGTTTTATTATTATGTTAGTGTCGTTTTTGGATTCGTCTACTTTTATATTATGAAATGAGGCATTTATTGGCATTTGAAGTTCTCCAAATTTATTTGTCGCTAGGCCTATCTCGGGCACAACGAGGCTCCCAAATTAGGACGCGAATTATGTTTCCACAATGTGTTTAAATACTGCAAACATTTCAGGATCCCCACTAACTTGTTACCTTTTGTTTTGTATACTTTTTTATTATTATTCCCATCCCCCATAGGTTGGTTCATCCATACTGGCCTCATCAGCATATCATACTAGATCTAGAGGCCCTCCACCTCCTCCTCCTCCAAGCAACACAAAAATATGAGGATATGGACTGCAGTGCCATAATTGAGAAGGAGGAGGAAGAAGTCCTCGCCATTCACTGTGGCAAAGGGAGCTGTTCTCAAAAATGGACCGCCACACCATCCCGAGCCCGCCGATTCCCGGTGTAGCTTGGCAGAATTTATAGCTATTCTAGGCATTTAAATTTTCCAGCAATTTTGTTTTAAGATTTTTCTGTTTCAAAAGAAAATGCTCGATCCACCGAGCCAAGCTTTTGTTTGAACAGCTTTCTCAGTTTTAATCAAACGTATCTATCCTTTATCATTATTCATTACTATTTTTATACTTTCCCTTCTACAATGTTATTATTACTTTTCCTGAATGAACCCGTGACTATGACATGTAATGAGGTAACGCAATATGAGAATAGTGACTCAGAGGAAGAAGATGAGATACCTGAGGAAATTGTCAGGGAAGTTGAGAATTCTGAGAATAAGCCTAAGTCCAACCTGGACGAAATAGAAGCAATAAATTTGGGAGACGCCAAGACCGTCAAAGAGACCCGCGTCAGCATTCACTTGTCTCCAATTGAGAAGGAAGAATACATCCATTTTCTAAAGGAATATGAGGACATTTTTGCATGGTCATATGACAATATGACCGATTTGAGCACATCTATAGTAGCTCACAAGTTCCCTACCAACCCCATGTGTCCGCCAGTCAAGCAGAAACTCAGAAAATTCAAACAAGACATGAGTCTGAAAATCAAGGAGGAAGTTACCATGCAGATCAAAGCCGAGGTTCTCAGCGTAGTTGAGTACCCAACATGGTTAGCTAACATTGTTCCAGTTCCAAAGAAAGACGGGAAGGTCTGAATATGTGTTGATTATCGGGATTTAAATAGAGCAAGTCCCAAAGACGACTTCTCGCTGCCAAATATACATATCCTGATCGATAATTACGCCAAGCATGAACTCCAATCCTTTGTAGATTGCTTCGCAGGTTATGACCATATCTGGATGGATGAAGAAGATTCCGAGAAGATAGCTTTTATTACACCGTGGGGTGTATACTGTTACAAGATGATGCCATTCGGTCTGAAGAATGCTGGGGCTACTTACATAAGAGCCATGACAACCTTTTTTCCATGATATGATACACAGAGAAATAGAGGTATATATGGACGACGTAATTATCAAATCCAAGAGGGCCACAGATCACATAGCAGACTTGAGGAAATTCTTCGACAGGCTGAGGAGGTACAATTTGAAGTTGAACCCCGCAAAGTGTGCATTCGGGGTTCCTGCAAGAAAGTTATTGAGATTCATTGTCAGTCACCGAGGGATCGAGCTAGATCCGACTAAAGTCAAGCTATTCAGGAGTTACCACAACCCAAAAGCAAAAAGGACGTGATGAGCTTTTTGGGACGACTCAACTACATCAGTCGATTCATAGCACAGTCCACCATAATATGTGAACCCATCTTCAAGATGCTGAGGAAGGATGCCGAGACGAGTTGGACCGAGGATTGTCAGAAAGCTTTTGACAAGATCAAGGAATACCAGTCCACACCACCAGTTCTGGTCCCGCCTAAACCAGGACGACCTTTGCTACTTTATCTATCCGTGTTGGATGGAGCCTTTGGATGTGTTTTAGGACAACATGATGAGACAGGAAGAATGGAGCAAGCCATATATTACCTGAGTAAGAAATTCACACCTTATGAAGTACGGTATTCTCTGCTTGAACACACTTGCTGTGCTTTGACTTGGACAGCCCAGAAGTTGAGGCATTATTTCTATGCCTACACTACGTACCTCATATCAAAGATGGATCCTGTGAGGTATATATTTCAGAAGCCCATGCCCACGGGAAAATTGGCTAAATGGAAAATACTACTGAGTGAGTTCGACATCGTCTATGTAACTCAAAAGGCAGTCAAGGGACAGGCATTCGCATATCACCTCACTGAAAATCCAGTGGGAGGAGAATACGAACCCTTGAAAACGTATTTTCCTGATGAAGAAGTATCATTCGTAGGGAAAGACATTACCGAAGCATATGACGGTTGGAGGATGTTCTTTGATGGAGTCATAAATTTCATAGGAGTAGGCATTGGAGCAGTTTTGGTATCAGAAACAGGTCAACATTATCCCGTATATGCTAAACTCAGATTTCCCTTCACCAACAATATGGCGGAATATGAAGCCTGCACTAGGGCTCAACATGGCAGTCGACATGAACATTCAGGAGTTGGTGGTGGTCGGCAATTCAGATTTTCTTGTGCACCAGGTACAAGTAGAATGGGCTACAAAGAATTCCAAGATATTGCCATATCTGCACCATGTGCAGGAATTGAAAAGGACGTTCACGAAGATAGAATTCCGACATGTGCCCAGAATTCAGAATAAGTTCCCCGACGCATTAGCCACATTGTCATCAATGATACAGCATCCAGATAAGAACTATATTGGTCCCATTCCTATGATGATCCATAATCAGCCAACATATTGTGCTCATGTCGAGGAAGAAGCGGATGGAAAGCCTTGGTTCCATGACATCAAGGAGTACTTATCAAAAGGAGAATACCCGGAGCATGCAAATCACATTCAGAAATGCACGCTCCGGAGATTGTCAAATCACTTCTTCCACAGCGGAGGGAAGTTGTAAAGAAAAACTCCAGATTTGGGTTTGCTTAGGTGTGTCGACGCAAAGGAAGTTTCTAAGCTACTTGAGGATGTGCATGCTGGGACATGTGGCCCACATATGAATGGTTTCGTTCTAGCCAAGAAAATACTCAGGGCAGGTTACTTTTTGATGACCATGGAGACGGATTGTGTCCAGTATGTCCGCAAATGCTTTCCATGTCAAGTGCATGCCGACATGATAAAGGTGCTGCCAAACGAGCTCAATGCAACAACCTCACCTTGGCCATTCGCCGCCTGGGGAATGGATGTTATCGGTCCGATTGAGCCCACTGCTTTGAACGAACACCGGTTTATTCTGGTAGCCATTGATTACCTCACAAAATGGGTA
Source organism: Nicotiana attenuata (assembly GCF_001879085.1). NCBI lineage: Eukaryota > Viridiplantae > Streptophyta > Magnoliopsida > Solanales > Solanaceae > Nicotiana > Nicotiana attenuata. The sequence continues at coordinate 390,152 of NW_017670708.1, read as the reverse complement.
GAAGCTGCATCTAACAAAGATGTAAACAAGAAAGTCGTCACAGATTTTGTCAAGGATCGTATTGTCTGCCGATTCAGAGTTGCTAAGTACATTATTATTGACAATGCCGCCAACCTCAACAGTGATCTAATGAAAGCTATATGTGAAACTTTCAAAATCAAGCACAAGTATTCCACCGCTTACAGACCTCAGATGAATGGAATCGTAGAAGACGCCAACAAAAACATTAAGAAGATACTAAGGAAAATGGTAGAGAATCAGAAACAGTGGCATGAGAAGTTACCCTTTGCTCTGTTACTTCACCACAGTTCGCACGTCAACCGGGGCAACCCCCTACATGCTGGTTTATGGTACCGAGGCTGCATCCCAGCCAAGGTAGAGCTTCCTTCTTTAAGAGTCATACAGGAAGCTGAACTCAGCAATGCGGAATGGACAAGGAGCCGCTATGAAAAATTCTCCCTTATCGATGGAAAGAGAGTGAATGCAGTATGTCATGGCCAACTTTATCAGAATAGAATGTCCAGAGCTTTCAACAAAAGAGTCAAACCGAGACAGCTCGCACCAGGACAGTTGGTATTGAAGAAAATCTTCCCGCATAAAGATGAAGCCAAAGGGAAATTCTCTCCCAACTGGCAAGGTCTGTACATGGTTCACAGGGTCCTGACAGGAGGAGCACTCATACTTGCAGAAATGGACGGAGAAATTTGGCCAAAACAAAACAATTCAGACACTGTCAAGAGATACTATGCCTAGATTATTTCACATTTCTTTTCTGATGTAATTAAACTACGCTTGACCTGATTCCCGTTTAAGAGGGGATACTAGGCAGCCTTATGGGTTCGGTCATATCATAATAAAATTTTCATTTCCCCAAAATCAGAAACTGGGGCAGAATTTTGAGGAGGGTCCTCAAATTTCCGGAGCAAGTCCAGCCAGCGCCATCACATTCCAGGAAGTCAGTAATCAGTCAAGAACTGGGATAGAATTTTGAGAAGGATTCTCAAAATTCCAAAGAAGATTCAGCAGGGTAAGCCATCCGCAAACACTTAAAAATCATCTACCAAACTGGGGTAGAATTTTGAGGAGGACCCTCAAAATTCCAACATAAGAGAGCTGCAATGCCTTTGAAATGTGTCACAGTCGCTAGTTCATCAAAAATTACTTGATATATCAATACACTTCCAAAATGATTCTATTTTATCAATGAATGCATATTTTTTCGAAAATTCTATTTTTTCATAATGGTCAGGCGCTACCTAGGGGAACTCAAAGGGGGGCTTCCAGAGCAGAGTAGAGCAAGGCCAGCAAACGAAGCAAGAACCAACCTCCCCTCATAAAACTTACGATTTTTCTTTGGACGCAGGCATATTTGACGTAACGGTAGCATTCGCGAAACATGTATACACAAAGCAAATTCACCATCCATCCGGCCATCAGACACTGAATATATCCTAGCTAAGACATACACTACCCTTATCTGTTATTCTCTCTTTGCATGAGTCTAATCTCTGAATCCACATTTGCATGAGTCTAATCTCTGACTCCATATTTGCATGAGTCTAAGACCTGACTCCATACTTGAATGAGTCTAAGCCCTGACTCCATACTTGCATGAGTCTAATCTCTGACTCCATATCTGCATGAGTCTAAGCCCTGACTCCATACTTGCATGAATCTAATCCTTGACTCCATATTTGCATGAGTCTAATCTCTGACACCATATCTGCATGAGTCTAAGCCCTAACTCCATACTTGCATGAGTCTAATCCTTGACTCCATATTTGCATGAGTCTAATCTCTGACTCCATATTTGCATGAGTCTAAGCCCTGACTCCATACTTGCATGAGTCTAATCTCTGACTCCATATTTGCATGATTCTAAGCCCTGACTCCGTACTTGCATGAGTCTAATCCATGACTCCATACTTGCATGAATCTAATCTCTGACTCCATATTTTCATGAGTCTAAGCCCTGACTCCATAGTTGCATGAGTCTAATCCGTGACTCCATATTTGCATGAGTCTAAGCCCTGACTCCATAGTTGCATGAGTCTAATCCGTGACTCCATATTTGCATGAGTCTAATCTTTGAATCCACATTTGCATGACTCTAAGCCCTAACTCCATACTTGCATGAGTCTAATCCTTGACTCCATATTTGCATAAGTCTAATCTCTGACTCCATATTTGCATAAGGTTAAGCTCTACCTTCCATTTGCATGGGACTAAGCCCTGTCCCGAATCTTGCATGAGGTTAAGCTCTACCTCCATTTTGCATAAGGCTAAGCACTGCCTTCTCCTTGCATGAGTCTAATCCTTGACTCCATATTTGAATGAGTCTAAGCCCTGACTCCATATCTGCATAAGCCTAAGCTATTCCTTCCATTTGCATTGGACTAATCCCTATCCCTAAGCTTGCATGAGGCAAAGCCCTGCCTCCCTTTTTTCATAAGGCTAAGCACTGCCTTCTCCTTGCATGAGTCTAATCCTTGACTCCATATTTGCATGAGGCTGATCCCTGCCTCCATACCTGCATGAGTCTAAGCCCTGACTCCAGGTTCGCATGAGGCTAATTCTTGCCTCCCCGTTTGCATAAGGCTAATCCCTACCTCCCCACTTGCACGGGACTAAGCATTGTCCCTCTTTGCACCAATATTGCTCTATTTTCTACTACTATCTATCTGCTTTTCAATCGGGCTAAGCTTCGCTCTATACTTTGCAAGATTAAACCTTGTCTCGTTACATCATATTATTGCATATCATGGGCTGAAACATCGCCAATCTGTCCAAAGGCGTCATAGTCTAAAGGCACCATCCTCATAGCCGGAAGACACCATTCCATGGCCTAAGGATCCCTCAAATTTGCATATCATTATTCAAAGGAGTCATGGTTCGGAGGCACCATTTTCATGGCCCGAGAACATCATTTCATGGCCCGCGAATCCCTCATTGAGCAATTCATGGCCTAGGATATCATGGTCCAAGGACGTCATCTTTAACCATCCGAAGACAACCTACATGGTCCAAAGGGAATCTGCATCATGTTTAAATTTTTGCAAATATGTTTGTAGCATCTTTCATCTGCAGGTAACCAGCAAACAACCGCTATCCTAGAAGGAGCAATCTCGCTCCAGTTCCCTCCAACTGTCCCGAGCCTTAACCGCTCATCATAGCTGCTTCCACATCTCGTGTCCGTTCTTACAATAATTTCATCGGCATACTCCCCGGGTGAATCTAGAACTACACATGGCCTGATTCCTGTAAAACCGGGGAGGCAACTCGGAAACTGGAGCTCGGCCTCTATCTGTCAGAGCATCCCATCCGGTCAAAATTGGCCATCATTTCTTTACCCGAAAACTCTTTCATTCTTCCCGGGTAAAGAGGGGCAGCTACTGATACCCAATTTTTCCCTATATATTTTTAAATATACATAAATACCTTCAAAATAGTACATGTATATATAACCATGCACAAGGCTTTTATTATTTTTCCCATAGTTTTAAGGGTTTAAACTGATTTATTTTCCCCTTTTTTTATCTGTAAAAACCCAATAAATATTTTACAAATTATTGTTATGATGATTTACTCATTTAGTTTCTATACTTATGACAAAATATGGCTAAGATATTTTTCGTGCATTTTTATAATTGCATTTGGTATTTTTAAGCTAAATTGCATATAATTGCAATGTTAGCCTCTTTAATGTATAATTATATTTTATACGTGTAAAGTTGGCCCCTGTATTTTAAAATGATAATTATACATTTCTAATCATTTTTGTATGGAAAATTATTTTTTAGAAACTATTTGTTATTTTATTAAAATTAAAATAGGGAAATTTGCTATTTAAATAATAGCCAGATTTGGCATTCCATTTTAGCCAAATTGGACCCCAATCCCCAGCCCAATTTTCTATTAAATAACCCGACCCAAACCCTATAAACCCCTACCCAAACCCGGAACCCACCTACCCGGTTGAATCTTGACCGTTGATCTCCCAGATTAACGGTTCATAAACGACCTTTCCTTTTTAATTCTAAGAGACCCCCTAACCCTAACCATTTTTCTGAATACGCCGCCCTCAAACTCTCTCATCTCCTCTCTTCTCTCTTAACCTAACCCTATACTCTATCAATCGCCTCCTTCTCCGGTCATCTCTGGCGACCACTTTTCAACCCCAAGCCTCCAATGGGTCTCTCATCGCCTTGCTCATCATCTCTGAGGCCTTCAAGGGTCCTGGGCCATGCCGATTTGGACCTAGGGTTTCTGTGTTTGTTTTTCGTGGCTTCTCTAGTGTGATTTTGGGCAAAATCACACCATATATGTTACGATTTGTGGAAGTTTGCAGCAGGTTCTTTCGTTTCTATTTGGGTTTCCTCTGAAACCCTAACTCTCGTTTGAATCTCTTAGATCTGTGTTATTTTTAACGCTTTAAGTCTGTTTCTTCCTATGATTTGCACTATTCTCGAACTTCTTCTGAAAGATCCTCAACTTTAAACCATTTTTACTTCCTTAAAAAATTAGGGTTTCTCGGAGTTGCTTCTACACTTGTTTTATCCGATTTTCTTTATGATTAAACCTCTTTCCTTGCTTAATTTGACTGATCTTATGTTCCTATTGCTTTTAAACTCGACTCTGTTAAAAAGCCCTAATCTTTTAAGACCTTCTTTGCTTTGGTTCTATGTGTTAGCATGACTGCTTGATTTTATTAAGTTTCTGTTGGTTACCATGCTTCGAATGAGTTTTCTACTGAGTCTTTAGCCTGCTTATGTCACTTCTGTATGATTGTGTTTGTTCATCTCTTGCTTCTTTCTATCTATATGGCTGACCTTGCATGTTTGCTATGCCTGTTCGTTCTTCTCTATTTATATGTTGAAGTGCAGAATCATGACTCCCTCTTGATTGATTCTGATTTCCTTAATTTATGGTTTGATTTCAAGATTTTCTTTCAAAACCCTAAGGTTCTACTCATCTGTTTAAATTGACTGATTCTGTTTCCTTATTTTCTGTGGTACTTCACTCTTACTGAATCCTTTCCTTAATTAGTATATTCTGTACTTAGACTCAATCATGTGCTCTGTACTTTTACTATCCTTTATATGGTAAAAGTTAGTCTTTCTCAACTGATTTTCTTTCCTTGATTACCTTGTTGGTATCCGTTCAAGCTGTGGTTCCTTGATTAAAGGGGAGTACTTGTATTAATTTGATTCTAATTGTGATTACTTCCATACTTGTGCTAAACCTTTACTTGTTACCTTATTTTCTGCCAATATTCAAAACTATAAATACCCTAAGTCTTTTATTAACAGTTACGGGACTTGGTTTTTCAAAAACTACCTCTCTTACTAAAGATCTCTGCTCTCCCTCTCTCTTATGGTACTTGCTACTATTAGCCGGCTGCAAGTCAAGGCTAATCATCTGTGCTCTTTGGTTCTTTCATTCTGCTTACTTCTACCTTCACTGGTATGTCCTAGTTTTGATTTAAAGCTCCAACAACAATATGCTTCTCTTATTGTTTCAGTTTCTTTTATTTCTAGCTTGCTTCTACTTGTGGTTTTGTTGTGAAACTTGTAGTTAAGTTACATTATCTTCATGCTATTATGTCTCCCCTTCCCTTTAGATCAAGGTATTCCCTTATGTGTTTCAAAGCATGCCTTGACAGTTGTCTTTACTTCTTGAGTGCTTACCATATGAACCCCAAATCCTTATCACCCATTCTATGTGTTTGTATTTCTCCTGACTGGTGTGTGATTATGCCAGAGTCAATTATTTCTGAGCATGTCCAAACCAGTCTTAAGACCCTTGCTGGGTTATGCAGCCAAATGTCTATGTATCCCCAAACCCCTTGACCCCTGTATGACTACTGAATTCATTTGGATTCTGTAAACTAGCTATGTGTGTCTTTTCTTAAGGTGTTTTAAGCTTGTTTACTACTCCAACTTCTCTTCAAACAATCTTTGTTGCTTTACTAATTGCTTTCAAAACAGACTTTCCAATACAGTCTTTCATAACCCTTTTTCAATTTGTGTCCGGCACTTCCACTATACTCTTAGTCAATAAGTTTTGCCCCCTCTAGTATGTGTACTGCCTTGGGATCCTCTTGAGAGCCCTCTGAACCCTGGCATACTATGGCTGGCCTTTCCACTCTGCACTGGTTCAATTCTTGGTTTCTAAGTCTAGGTTTAAACATTTCTTGGGGTCCTTGAGACCCTTAGGGAACTTTGATGCACCTAGACTCTGATTTGTCTATGGAATTCAGGCTTATGAGACCATTGGAGGCTTTGGGAAACTTGGGCCTAATCGTAGGCTCCCTATAGAATAGCTTCTTGATTTTCTATTTTACTTATGTAATTCATTCATTGGCTTGTAATAATTTGTAAATAGATATTTGGGGTATTTAGTAAAAGGGTGGGTAGATGTATACTCCACGGGGTAATATGGGTAGAAATCCTGCTCTTAGGATCTTCTTTTAAAATCCGTCTGCTTTACTCAATAGAAAACATGCTTATAGGGTTTACTCTTTTAAATCTGATTGTTTTGCATAAAAGAAATCATGTCTATAGGATTTCACTTCTAATTTCGTTAGCGTCACATAGAAATCATGCCTATAGGATTTCACTATTAGTGTCGTTTGCATCAAGTAGAAATCATATTCCTAAGGTTCTGCATTTTGTCATTTTAAAAACCATGTTCATAGGCTCCGAACAATCACGTCTTAAATCAATTCAAATATAGATGTCATGCCCATAAGATTCAACTTTGATCAGTTCTAATAAGTCTTTCTGTATGTTGCTGCAAATCGACTAAAATCAGTAATACGCCTAGATATCATGCCTATAGGGATCTATACTCGCAATTCTGTTTGGTAATTTAATTTAGCCTAATAAATCAATTTCATTACGCCTAGTTCATTTCTAAAGCTGGTCTTACTAAGCGTTAACATTTCCTGAAACAAGTTCTCTCAAAATTGCATTAATCTGATTAGATACCATGCTTATAGGTATTAAAGGAGTCTATTTTGAAAACCTGTTTGTTTTTGCATTAATATAGACTTAGTATGCTGCATATAAGCAAGCCTTGGGGCATTTTCAAAACTGCATTCCCCTGAAACTCTCTCTGTTGTTTAACGTTTCTGACTCTAATAACTTTTAAAAGAGTCCCTAGGCAACTTCTAGGTTATAACTTCTGGGTATAAAAGTTTGATCTGTCTTTTACAACTTGTTCAAACCTTTATCTTACTACTTGAACTATCCAATGTGCCTTACTAGAAACTTATTTGATTCAACTATTTATGTGGACTAATGTGTGAATATAAGTTCGGCGGGGACCCACAGTTGTGGACCAAGAGGGGTGCCTAACACCTTCCCCTCGAGGTTACTTCGATCCCTTACCCTAATCTCTGGTAATGCAAACCAACTCAAGAGTTAATCACTCTAGGTGCCCTAACGCACCATAAACCGTTAAGTGGCGACTCTTCAAATACCCAATTCCCAAAAGGAAATGAGTCATTACACCCCGTGAATGTCGAAACTCGGACTTCTCCCTGCAAGGAGGGAAAAAAGGGGGCGCGACACTCATAACACCTATGAACCTAGAGCTCTGATACCAACTTGTCACGACCCCAATTTCCCTCCATAGGATGTTGTGATGGCACCTAGTATCTAAGACTAGTTAAACATAACATTCATACAGAAATAACTGAAATGATAAATATAAGTCTCAAAACTCATCAACTATAATAAATAAACTCTGCGACTCAGTATATACAACTCCAGAGACCCGTCGAATACAAGTCACAAGCTCTAAATAAAAGTACTGCATGATCCTACACATAAATATCTATAAAAGTATATTTAAAATAAAATAGTTAAGGTAGAGGGGGACTTCGAGGCCTGCGGACGTAGGCAGGTATACCTTGAAGTCTCCGCATTTAAACTCTCGCTAATGCCTGGGCTGGTAGGAGGTACCTGGATCTGCACAAAAAAAATTGCACAAGCGTAGCATGAGTACACCACAAAGGTACCCAGTTAGTGCCAAGCCTAACCTCGGTAGAGTAGTGATGAGGTCAGGTCAAGGCCCTGCTAAAGTAAATAAAAAGACTAAACAAATGTAAGGCAATGTAATAATGACAGTAATGAAATTGAAATAACAAATAGCATATCAAGGTTGTCACACCTCCTTTTACACACACCCTGAGAGTGTATATAAGGGAGTTTTTCCAATTTAAGTGACATTATTCGAAATGGGATTTTATTTAATCAGAGTCACCACTTGGAATAAGTTACGGTGTCCCAAGTCACCGGTTTATTTTTAAATCCCAAATCGAGGAAGTTTTATTTATAAAGAGTCTGCGAAACAGAAATTCTAAGTAAGGAATTTTGTTAACCCGGGAGAAGGTGTTAGGCATTCCCGGGTTCCGTCGTTCTAGCACGATCTCTTAGCGATTATTACTTGGCTTAAATTGTTTAACTACTCATTTTAGGACCTATGTGCATTTACCTTTTACCTCTTTTAAATCATTTGAATTATTCGTAATTAAAGAGTTGAGTTATGCGTACGTATACTCTTTTCTTTTGGCGCGTCAAAAATCATGTCACGCGAACGTGTCCACAATTAATAACGCTTTGTTTATTTTATTAAGGAAAGTTTGGTTGAAGTTGCGCGGATGCATCCCTCGAGTCTTTTAAGAATTAAATTTGCAATTATGCTACGCGAACGTATACATAATCACAACACTAGCCTAAATCGAGCCTAAAGATAACTACGAGTATTTGATATTTGTTAGATCTAAATTATGAAACTAATGCAAGGGCCACGTATTTTGGGGTTTTAATTAGCATGGCGCACCCCGAGTGATTTCCTCTTATAAGGAAAATTAATTATTTAAGGTCAACTAGTACACTCCTATTTGGGACTGAATTCAATAAAGGCTAACTAATTAATGAGAAAGGTTGTTAAGATATTCTGGGTAAAGAGGGAATGGGCCAGAACAGCCCCTACTAAATCAGTATGAAGGAAGTGGACAAACAGGCTTACGATAAAGCCCATAAACTAGAAACCTGGGTCACAATTACAGGTCCTAAAACGCACAGCCCACGTTGGACTTAATTTCCAAAGAGCCCAGCGCAAAACACTAATTAATGAAGATACGATTAAATTCAAACCATTCTTATGGAACATTGATGCAGGATCTGATTTGAAAATTAGCTCTAACACATTAAAATTCACACCGTATTGAACAAAGATTTGTATTCAAAGAATTAAATTCTGCTGGGTCAACTTGTGAAGTCCAAATGCCTAAGCCCAAATGGCCCAGGTCAGACTTGCATTGAATACGCCCAGGGTTTGGGCCTCATTGTGACCCTATCCCGGTGTTGTAGACTTTGGATGATAGAATGGGTAGCTACCTTCAGTCCACGCGGATCCAAGGTAAACCTACAGGCGTCCGCAGGCCCTGACGTCTTCTCTATCCTTTATTCCTGTTTCATCTCTTTGATCCAGAAATAGTGTATCTTTTTTTTTCAGACTTTGTATTTAGCACTCTTAGATCGTCTGTGACACTATGACACCAGTTCTGGGTGGTTAAGGATTAATCAGTTGTAATAGTTACATGTTTAGATATTTTATTGCTTTCTTCCGCTTATTCTAAATTTTCTGTTGTTTACACGTTATTGTTTTATAAATGTTAAAGAGTATAAAATGGATAAAAAAGGTAGTTAGTTCAATAATTGGCTTGCCTAGCTCACATTAGTAGGCGCCATCACGACTCCCGAGGGTGGAAAATCTGGGTCGTAACATAGATTCAAGTGATGAAGACCACTGCACTTTACAACATCAGTTCCAGAAGGTTTGGAACAAAGAGGAAAGAAGTTGCAACGTCTAACTCAAAGGCGACTCCATCCAATTTAAGGTTTTTGAGCTTGTGGAAACCTCCAAAACTGCAAGGCGGCCTGAAAGTGTAGTATGAGAGATTCAAATGTTCTAGCTCTACGGCGTACACACAGGAAGGCAACTTATAAGGAGCATTAAGATATTCTAAACTCCAAAGGGTGAGCTCCACAAGACCATTTCCTGACAAATGTAGCATCCATGGATCAATAACTGAGTGCTCAGAAGGATTTATCATTGAAATATCAAGGAGAAATGTCTTAATGGGTCCATAGTGCTGCAATAGACTTCTATTAATGATGTCTATTGCGCCTGTCTGGTTTGTCTTTCTGCGAAAGTCTGCAGAAATTCTGAGCTTCGGGTTTGAAGCCCAAACATGTCTCCACTTACTGGACAAGACACTCATTCTTGCGGCATCCTCAATAGTGTGCTCCTGAATTTGGTGTATGATATTAATAGGAGGATCTGTAAGCCTATTAAATTTGTCCCTTCCATCTTCAAGTCCTTTAAAGGTATTTGTCATCATGATTGCAAGTCCTGACCATTTTAACCAACAAAAATAAGTGAAGGTTGCGTAGAAAATGCTTTACACATGCTGCATATGCAAATCCAACTTTCTATTCTAGTCAAGAAATTAACGTCATAGTTTGAAAAGGCTTGTATAAGATCAACCCAGACTCACGCTTATCATGATAATCAGATGGGAATGAATCACTATGAGAGGAAAGCTCATCAGGCAGGTTGTTTGAGATTCAACACAGTCATCATTCTACAAATTTCAATTTTTACATATAGACAAGCTTAGTAGAGTCTGAGGGATCAGTACAGAGACGTCTGTATTTATCCCATTAAGGCTACAAAGTAAGGAAAAGTTCATATCTTTTCTTTCCTGTCGTGCGGTTTGGTTTCTCAATGCTGATTGAATTTCTATTTTGCTCTCTCGCAGATGCCGAGAACGTTCGATTCCTCATCCGCTGATCAGCAGCCCGAGCCCCTAGCAGCAGCTCCCACGAGGAGCAAAGGGCGAGGCCGAGGCCATTCTAGAGGCCGAGGTAGGGGCAGAGTTCGGCCCGGGGCAGCAGCACCAGCAGCAGAGCCTCAGGTTGACTTTGATGATGGGTTCTGGCCCCAGCAGTTCCGGTGGGCCCAGCTTAGGTCTCAGAGGGGTTTATTGCTACCCCAATACTCCAGGATCCTCTGCTCCGTCTAATGGCCCTTATGGAGAGTGTCACCTGGGCAGGCTTGCTTCCTGTAGCACCAGCCGTCTCTCAGGATGGAGGGGGAGCCCAGACTCCTGCTACTTGCACTCCGCAGCAGGTAGCTCCCCAGTTTCAGGCTCCAGCAGTTCAGTCAGTTGGAGCAGTCCAGCCGGGTGTGGTAGCCCAGGCCGGTGATGGAGCAGCTATATCTGTCGATGCTTTGTGGAGATTGGACAGGCTCACCAAGCTCTTCACTATTACGTTCAGCGGTGCATCTTCTGAGGATCCCTAAGATTATCTAGACAGATGTCATGAGGTTCTCAGGAACATGGGGATAGTAGAGACCAATGGGGTCGATTTTGCTACTTTTTGCTTGTTTGGATCTTCCAAGACTTGGTGGAGAGATTATTGCTTGGCTAAACCAACCGGATCACCAGCTTTGACTTGGGAGTAGTTTACGCAGCTATTACTGGAGAGGTTTCTCCCTATCACTCATAGAGAGGTCTATCGGAGGCAGTTTGAGCATCTCCAGCAGGGTTTTATGACTGTTACCCAGTATGAGACCAGATTCATCGACTTGGCTCGTCATGCTCTTATCATACTTCCCACCAAGAGAGAGAGGGTGAGGAGGTTCATTGATGGGCTTATTCAACCAATTCGTCTTCAGATGGCTAGGGAGACTGGGAGTGAGATATCTTCCTAGGAGGCGGCCAATGTGACCCGGAGAGTTGAGATGGTTCTATCACAGGGAGGTGGTCATGGGTCTGACAAGAGGCCTCGTCATTCAGGCCGATTTAGTAGTACCTCGTCTGGAGGTAGGGATTCGTATGGTAGAGGCCATCCTCCTACGCCTTTTCAGTCGGCATTTCAGGTTTCTCATGGTGCTTCAGGTGGTCGTGGTCCTCAGATGCAGTATTCTGATCAGCAATCCTTTAGTGCACCACCAGCTCCTATCAGTGCATCACCGCTTCAGAGTTTTCGGGGTGGTCATTCAGGTTATCAAGGCCAGCAGTCTCAGCAACCGAGGGCTTGTTACACTTGTGGTGATATGGATCACATTGCTAGGTTTTTCCCTCGAGCACCAAGTAGCTCTCAGCATTAGGGTTCCCGTGCCATGGTTCAGGCACCGAGTGTTCCCCAGCCCTCCCAGCCAGCTAGAGGTGGGGGTAGAGGCACTAGAGGTGGAGGTAGAGGTGTTAGAAGTGGAGCTCGGGCCGCTAGAGGTGGAGGCCAGCCAGCAGCCGGCCGTCCTAGAGATGTGGTTTAGGGTGGTGGGGCTCAGCCCCGATGTTATGCTCTTCCAGCCAGGCCCGAGGCTGAGGCTTCAGATGCAGTTATTATAGGTACTGTTCTGGTTTGTAGCAGAGATGCTTCAGTTTTATTTGATCAAGGATCTACGTACTCGTGTGTGTCATCTTATTTTGCACTATATCTGGTCATGCCTAGTGATTCATTGAGTGCTCCCGTTTATGTGTCTACACCGGTGGGTGATTCTATTGTGGTTGATCGAGTCCATCGTTCTTGTATAGTTGTGATTGGGGGTCTTGAGACTCATGTAGATTTGCTTCTTCTGGACATGGTTGATTTCGATGTCATATTGGGGATGGACTGGTTATCACCTTATCATGCTATCTTGGACTGTCATCCCAAGACTGTGACCTTAGCCTTGCCGGGTTTACCTCGTTTAGAGTGGAGAGGGACTCCTGGTCATTCTACTTGCAGTGTTATCTCTTATGTGAAGGCTCGGCGTATGGTCGAGAAGGGGTGTTTGGCCTATTTGGCCTATGTTCGTGATTCTAGTGCTGAGGTCCCTTCTATTTATTCAGTGCCCGTTGTTCATGAGTTTCCTAAGGTATTCCCTTTAGACCTGCTGGGTATGCCACCCGATAGGGATATCGACTTTTGCATTGATTTGGCTCCGGGCACCCAACCCATTTCTATCCTGCCGTATCGTATGGCCCCGCTTGAGTTGAAAGAGTTGAAGGAGCAATTGCAAGACCTGCTTGAAAAGGGTTTCATTAGACCCAGTGTGTCGCCTTGGGGTGCACCGGTGTTGTTCGTAAAGAAGAAGGATGGATCGGTGCGAATGTATATAGATTACCGGCAATTGAACAAGGTCACAATCAAGAATAAGTATCCGCTATCGAGGATTGATGATTTGTTCGATCAGCTTCAGGGTGCCAAGGTATTTTCAAAGATTGACTTGAGATCTGGCTACCGTCAGTTGAGGATTAGGGCATCCGATGTCCCTAAGACAGCTTTCCGCACTCGGTACGGGCATTATGAGTTCTTGGTGATGTCATTCGGGTTGAAAAATGCCCCAGCAGCTTTTATGGATTTGATGAACCGAGTGTTCAGGCCTTACTTGGATTCGTTCGTGATAGTCTTCATTGATGATATTTTGATATATTCCCGCAGCCGGGAGGAGCACGAGCAGCATCTTAGAGTGGTTCTTCAAACTTTGAGGGATAGTCAGTTATATGCTAAGTTTTCGAAGTGTGAGTTCTGGTTGAGTTCGGTTGCATTCCTGGGTCATGTTGTGTCAGCAGAGGGTATTACGGTTGATTAGAAGAAGATTGAGGCAGTCAAGAACTGGCCTAGACCAGCATCATCTACAGAGATCCGGAGTTTCTTGGGTTTGGCAGGGTACTATCGTCGGTTTGTAGAGGAGTTTTCATCTATCGCAGCCCCGATGACCAAGTTGACATAAAAGGGTGCCCGGTTCAGATGGTCTGATGAGTGTGAGGCGAGCTTTCAGAAGCTCAAGATAGATTTGACTATGACACCAGTGTTAGTTTTGCCCACAGGTTCAGGGCCATATATCGTTTATTGTGATGCATCTCGTATTGGACTTGGTGTGGCATTGATGCAGGATGGCAAGGTCATTGCCTATGCTTCGCGGTAGTTGAAGATTCATGAGAAGAACTATCTGGTTCATGATTTGGAGTTAGCAGCCATTGTTCACGCGTTGAAGATCTGGAGACATTATCTGTATGGCGTGGCGTGCGAGATGTTCACAGACCACAAAAGTTTGTAGTATTTGTTCAAGCAAAAGGAGCTGAATTTGAGGTAGAGAAGGTGGTTGGAGCTGTTGAAAGACTATGATATCATTATCTTATATCATCCGGGAAAGGCTGATGTGGTGGCCGATGCCCTGAGTAGGAGGTCAGCCAGTACGGGCAGTCTAACTTATATTCCGGTCGGTGAGAGACCGCTTGCTTTGGATGTTCAGGCTTTGGCCAATCAATTCGTGAGGTTGGATGTTTCTGAGCCCAGCCGTCTGTTAGCTTGCACTGTCACTCGTTCTTCATTGTTGGAGCGTATCCAAGATCGGCAGTATGATGATCCTCATTTGTGTGTCCTTAGAGACACGGTGCAGCGCGGAGGTGCCAAGCAGGTTACCTTAGGTGATGATGGAGTTTTGAGATTGCAAGGCGAGTTTGTGTGCCTAATGTGGATGGGCTTCGAGAGTTGATCTTAGAGGAGGCCCATATCTCCCGGTACTCTATTCATCCGGGAGCCGCAAAGATGTATCAGGATTTGCGGCAACATTATTGGTGGCGGAGAATGAAAAAGGATATCGTTGCATATGTGGCTCGCTGTTTGAATTATCAGCAGGTTAAGTATGAGCATCAGAGGCCTAGTTGTTTGTTCCAGAAGATTGAGATTCCTGAGTGGAAGTGGGAGCTGATCACTATGCACTTCATTGTTGGACTCCCACGGACTCAGATAATGTTCGATACAGTATGGGTTATTGTTGATAGGCTGACCAAGTCACTGCATTTCATTCCTGTGGCAGTCTCCTATTCTTCCGAGAGGTTAGCTGAGATCTATATCCAGGAGATTGTTCGTCTTCATGGTGTGCCCGTGTCTATTATTTCGGACCGAGGTACACAATTTACCTCACATTTCTGGAGAGCAATTCAGCGAGAGTTGGGCACACGGGTTGAGTTGAGGAGAGCATTTCATCCTCAGACGGACGGGCAGTCCGAGCGGACTATTCAGATTTTGGAGGATATGCTCCAAGCTTGTGTCATTGACTTTGGAGGTTCGTGGAACAGTTTTTGCCTTTAGCAGAGTTTTCCTACAACAACAGCTACCAGTCGAGTATCCAGATGGCTCTTTACGAGGCTTTCTATGGTAGGCAGTGTCGGTCGCCGGTTGGATGGTTTGAGCCGGGAGAGGCTCGGTTGTTGGGTACGGATCTGGTACAGAATGCCTTGGACAAGGTCAAGATTATTCAGGATAGGCTTCATACCGCTTAGTCCAGGAAAAAGAGCTATGCCGATCGCAAGGTTCGAGATTTGGCTTTCATGGTCGGAGAGCGGGTATTGCTTCGAGTGTCGCCTATGAAGGGCGTAATGAGATTTGGGAAGAAGGGCAAGCTTGGCCCTAGATTCACTGGCCCATTTGAGATCCTTGATCGAGTGGGAGAGGTGGCTTATAGACTTGCATTGCTGCCGAGCTTATCAGCCGTGCATCCAGTGTTTCATATGTCCATGCTTCGGAAGTATCACGGCGATCCATCCCATGTGTTAGATTTCAGCACTGTCCAGTTGGACAAGGAATTGTCCTATGAGGAGGAGCCGGTAGCTATTCTAGACCAGCAAGTTCTTCAGTTGAGGTCGAAGAATTTCCCTTCTATTCGTGTTCAATAGAGAGGTCAGCCTGCTGAGGCATCGACCTGGGAGTCCGAGTTCGATATACGGAGCCGTTATCCCCATCTTTTTCCCGATTCAGGTACTTCCTTCTTATGTCCGTTCGAGGACGAACGGTTATTTTAGAGGTGGAGAATATGATGACCGTCACTTGTGTTGTAAGTAAATTCAGTGTTCCGAGGTCTACAAACCTCCTTTTTACCTCACCTTGATTTCCGTGCGTGGTCCGGCCTATATTTGGAAAGCCTTCTATGTGAAAATATGAGCAATAGAAATTTCTAGAGTTAAAATTTGGTTATGGTTGACTTTGGTAAACATTTTGAGCAAACGGACCCGGATCCGTGTTCCCGCGATACCGGGAGGTCCGCAGTAAAATATGGGACTTGGGCTTATGCCCGGAAATGAATTCCGAGGTCCCAAGCCATAGAAATAAATTTTTGAAAGAAATTGTTTTACTGAATTGTCTAAGAAATGAAGAAAAGAATTAATGTTTGAAACCATTGTTATCAGGCCCATATTTTGGTTCCGGAGCCCGGTATAAACTTTTTATAGTATTTGAAAGATAACTGTGAAATTTGGTGAAAAACGGAGTTTATTTGACGTGAGTTGGACTTCCGGTTGAAGAGTTATGAACTTTGAGGGTTCTTGATGAAAATGTTGAGTTTTGAGGTTTAATTCATGATTTAACATGTTATTTTGATGTTGTGATCGCACGAGTAGGTCTATATGATGTCTTTGAGTTAGTACGCACACTTGGTTTGGAGTTCCGAGGGCTCGGGTGAGTTTCGGGTAGGATCCAGGATGTCTTAGGCTTAAAACATGGATTTTGCAGGTTCAGAGAAGTGCAAATCTCTGAATCTGCCAGTGCTGACCGCATTGGTTTTGGTGCTGTCCGCGGAGGGGGCTGTGCGGCCGTACTCGACTTTGTGTGGTCCGCACAGGTTCACTGGTCCGACTTCGGAAGCCTATATCTTTTGATCTACAAGGAATTTTGAGATGATTCAAAAATGAAAGTTGTAGCCCTTCGTGTCTAGTTTCTAGAAAGATAAACAAATCACAATTTGGACATCTTTAGAGAACTTTATAGCCAAAATACTAAAGCATGTCACTGCAGTCCACAAGGAGAGTTGTGCGGCCGCACTCGATTTTGAGTGGTCCGCACAGGGGGTCTGAGAGGGGTATATTAAACGAGATTTTCAATTATTTTTCATTTTTCAAAGCCCCAAAAACATAAGAGGCGATTTTTCAAACAACCTTTCTTCTCCAAAATATTGGTAAGTGATTTCTAACTCATTTTCTTTACACCTTAACTTCTTTTTACAAGATTTCATCCTAGAACCTAGGGTTCTCATGGTGGAATTGGGAACTTTGGGAAAAACCTAAGAATATTGAAATTTGGGGGGTTAGACCTTAAATTGAGATCGTATTCCAAAACCAATTCATAGGTATGTAATCTTACACTCATTTTCTTCAATTTCCATTAACACCCATTAGATTTCTAGGTTTAAATCATGTTCTTAAGGGTAGAAAATTAGGGATTTGGGTAGAGTTAGGGATTTTTATATATTTGGGATTTAGACCTCGTTTTGGGGTCGAATTTCAAAATAAATTATATATTTGGGTTCGTGGGGGAAAGGTAATCGTGTTTTGGTTCGAACCTCGAGTTTGGACCATGTGGGCCCGGGGGCGATTTTTTGACTTTTTGGGTAAATCTTTAGAAAATTCATTTTCTTGCATTAGAATTGATTCATCTAGCGTTTATTGATGTAATTAAGTAACTTGTGACTAGATACGAGCAAATTGGTGGTGGAATCAAGGGGTAAAGCGATAATTGAGACGTGAATTGTGTTCGTGGCATCGAGGTAAGTGTTTGGTATAACCTTAGCTTGAGGGATTAGGAGTCGAGTCCTATTTGCTATGTGGTAATTGTTGAGTACGACGTATAGGCATGGTGACGAGTATCTATACGTTGGTGTCTAGCATGCCCGTAAGTCTCTTAATGTTATTTTTTATGACTTCATCGTATTATTCATATCTTGGTGATGATTTTTATTTGTTGGGCAAAGTTCGTGGAAGTAATTGTGATGTTTGATTATTGAGGAGCGTTGGCTCAAGTTGTATAACGAATTGTGAAAGTATGAGCGCTAATTGAAACCTTTTTGAGCATTGGCTCGAGTTGTGAAGTGAATGGTGAAACAAAGGTGAAAAGGAGAAAAGAATCACTATATTGATTCCCTTGCCGGGATATTGTTGTTGTTTTGATGTTGTCCCTTGCCGGGACTTGTTGTTGAAATATTGTTCCCTTGCCGGGATTCTTATTGTAATTTCATTTATTTCCTTGCCCTATTGCTTGTGATTCTTGTTTGGGTGAGGAAGAGAGTTAAAGCACGAAGGGTGATGCCGTGCATTGTTTTTGTGAGGAAAGAGTGTAAAGCACGAAGGGTGATGCCGTGTATGATTGTGAGGAAAGAGTGTAAAGCACGAAGGGTGATGCCGTGCCGCACGATGTACCATTCCGTGCCGATTATATTGATTATATGGTGAGGACGAGAGTAAAAGCACGAAGGGTGATGCCGTGCACATTTTCATTACTTGATTGTTTTGGTGAGGACGAGGTAAAAGCACGAAGGGTGATGCCGTGCACTTATTGCTTTCTGGTTCTCTGTGGATATCCGAGATATATTGTTTCTTTCATTTACATGTTGTCTTTCTATTTCTGAATTGATATCTCCCCCCGCAGCATGCTACCCCTCCCATACTTGACTGTTTCTTCCTGTTTCTTTTCCACTGTATATAGTTGAATTGCACAGGTTTATTTGGTAGTCTGGTACTAGCCTCGTCACTATCTCGCCGAGGTTAGGCTAGGCACTTACCAGCACATGGGGTTGGTTGTGATGATACTATATTCTATACTCTTTTGTGCAGATCCCAGTGCTGTAGACTTTGGACCATAGATTGGGTAGCTACCTTCAGTCCACGCGGATCCAAGGTAGACCTACAGGCGTCCGTAGGCCCTGGCTCTCCTCTATCCTTTATTTCTTATTTCATCTCTTTGATCCAAAAATAGTGTATCTTTATTTTCAGACTTTGTATTCAGCACTCTTAGATCGTCTGTGACACTATGACACCAATTTTGGGTGGTTAAGGATTAATCAGTTGTAATAGTTACATGTTTAGATATTTTATTGCTTTCTTCCTCTTATTCTAAATTTTCCGTTGTCTACACGTTATTGTTTTATAAATGTTAAAGAGTATAAAATGGATAAAAAAGGTAGTTTGTTCAATAATTGGCTTGCCTAGTTCACATTAGTAGGCGCCATCACGACTCCCGAGGGTGAAAAATCCGGGTCGTGACATAGATTCAAGTGATGAAGACCACTGCACTTTACAAACATCAGTTCCAGAAGGTTTGGAACCAAGAGGAAAGAAGTTGCAACGTCTAATTCAAAGGCGACTATATCTAATTTAAGGTTTTTGAGCTTGTGGAAACCTCCAAAACTGCAAGGTGGCCTGAGAGTGCAGTATGAGAGATTCAAATGTTCTAGCTCTACGGCGTACACACAGGAAGGCAACTTATAAGGAGCATTGAGATATTCTAAACTCCGAAGGGTGAGCTCCACAAGACCATTTCTTGACAAATGTAGCATCCATAGATCAATAACTGAGTGCTCAGAAGGATTTATCATTGAAATATCAAGGAGAAATGTCTTAATGGGTCCATAGTGCTGCAATAGACTTCTATTAATGATGTCTATTGTGCCTGTCTGGTTTGTCTTTCTGCGAAAGTCTGCAGAAATTCTGAGCTTCGGGTTTGAAGCCCAAACATGTCTCCACTTACTGGACAAGACACTCATTCTTGCGGCATCCTCAATAGTCTTGTGCTCCTGAATTTGGTGTATGATATTAATAGGAAGATCTGTAAGCCTATCAAATTTGTCCCTTCCATCTTCAAGTCCTTTAAAGGTATTTTTCATCATGATTGTAAGTCCTGACCATTTTAACCAACAAAAATAAATGAAGGTTGCGTAGAAAATGCTTTACACATGCTGCATATGCAAATCCAGCTTTATATTCTAGTCAAGAAATTAACGCCATAAGTGGCGGTGTTTGTCAAGAAAAGAGTTAGTTATAAAGTTTTCACACATAAGCTAAATATTTATAACCTACGAAAAATCAAATAGAAATTCCATTATACAGTTTATGGCAGAATTTATGTTTGCTTCTCTTTTTGAAAAGGCAGCCGCAAGAGGACGGTGTTCTTTGGATAGACAATAGCTCATTTTTATTTGGTTATTACAGAGAAAAAGCATACTCTTATAAAGATGGTTTCTGTTGTTATATGTTTTAAAAAACTGTTAAAGAAAGCTAAAATATAACAGGAAAAATTCATTCCGAAAAAAACTTAACTTTTATGATGAAATGTTGTTATATAGAGTGACCGGTATAGGAAGGTCTGACTTTACATAAAAAATCTTGTCGCATGAATACATATTTCTATCATTAAAAGTTTCATACCCTTCAAAGATCTGCACATATATTTCTATTTATAATTTCATTGAGATTTTAAATATAAATAATATTTTATCTTTTATAAAATTAAAAAAAAAATTGATTTTTTTGGAAATCTTTTTTCTACAAAGACCAAATAATATCTAAACATCTAATTTGTTATAGGTGTATAACAGACAATCGTTATAAATGCCAAAAAAATAATCGGAACAAACGAAATTATTATAGAGAAGTTTATCGGTATATATGGATACTTTGTTAACTTGTAATCCTAATCAGAGAGGTCAATTAATCCATGTAAGAAATCAATTTTCAAAGTAGTAAACTCTTGGATTAATTAAATTATATATGACTCGGAGTTGAGAGAAGAAAAAAATCACAACTATAACATCTTTATTGAAAATGAAGTCAAACAGAAATAAAAGAAAGGAACTAACCTCACAACGACGAGTGAGAGGGGATTCCGGAGGAGCGGGTGGTGAATAGGGTTTGGGGAGAAAGAAAGAGGCGGGCATACCTAGAATGCAAAAACTTTTTTCCCAGGTCAAAGTATTTATAAGTAAATTTATAAGATATTTGGGTAGAAAATCTCCAAAATAAATATTACTACTCCATAATTAGTAGCCTCATAAAAATGATAATTAATATATTAAATTGGCAAAATACATATAGACACTTAAGGTTGGCACCAACTATTAGTTAGATACTTCAGCTTAACTAATGACCAGATAGATACTTCTTCTTCGCAAGAATATATTTCTTGGCCCAAGTTGGACAAACAACTCGCGTGACATATATACACTCCCAACTGACATGTTAAATGGACAATCAAATAATTACATGTGTGATTTTAAGCGACAAACAAAATTTCAATTGTACATTGTAATTTCCAAAAAAGAAAGAAAGTATAATATGTTAAAATAAAAAAAGAAAACCCCCTTCCAATCAGACCTCCACCCTCCTCCCCTAACTACCCTTTGCTCACCGACCAATTCGCCAGCAAGCTAACATGCAGGCGAGGTTGAAGGGTTCTTGCGCAACCATCAAATTATCGCAAGCGTAACCTTTGACCCCTTTGTCGACAACCTCTCATTTGTTCAACTACTCGCGTGCGCCTTAAGTTGAGGAGAGCTGTTCACAAGCAGTGGTTATGAGCTCTTTCTTGTTCCGCTTTAGAAGAGGTTGCGCGCCTTAGTTGCACCAGTGGAGTGAATAACCTTTTTTGTTAGTGCCAAGTGACGACCTCACTAACACTCTACCTCCTTCTTCAAATTCTCTCCTTCAGCGACTTCTTTCATCATCCGTAACCGTCAATTTTAAAAAAAATCATAAAGGTGATACTTACTAGTTAAGAATAGGCTTTAAATTTGTTCGAGAATTATTATTATTATTATTATTATTATTATTATTATTATTATTATTATTATTATTACACCAACAACAACAACCCAGAAAATCTCACAAGTGGGGCTTATTATTATTATTATTATTATTATTATTATTATTATTATTATTATTATTATTATTATTATTATTATTATTATGTATTGTGACTTATAGTACTTATTATGTAGTTTCTAAATAAGTAAAATTTTATTTCAAATGAGACAATTTGACCCTTATACTCCAAAAATTTCAAACAAATTGAAACATAGGGAGTATTATTTATGTATATATTTAAATACTCTTACTTTATTTCGGCACAACAATGATATACCTGAGCTTAAAGAAAAAAAAAAAGTGAGGATTGATATCACTGTTCCTAACTTTGTTTAGGGACTGAGATATAGTTGTTTGTTGTTGTTGTTGGTAAAATAAAAGCATTATTTTCCAGAAAATCTTGGACCACTATCAAAGAAATCAATGCGAATACTCTAAAATAGTTTATTGCAAGTCTTGAGGAAGACGACAGAAAGGAATGTGCTCCTTTTCTTGTTGAATGAGGATAGACACAGCTCATTTTGATATTTGGACATAGGTATTTTGGTATAACCAAAGTCAATTTCCAAGAAGATGTTTGCGGTGATAAAGTCATTTCTCTAGTGTTTGGTTAATAGAAAATGCGTTCCTTCCACCAAAAGCGGAAAAAAGACTACCTTAATTCATTTTCTTTAAAACTATATTAATTTTAAATAGATACCACTTGCTCTGTCTAACTGTTAGGCATTGTTATCAAACTTATACTCAAAAATTCCGTCAGAACACTACTCTATTTGCTAATATAATTATTAATTTTAATATATATATATATATATATATATATATATATATATATATATATATATATATATATCCTTATTTCTTGAGTTAATGAATAGAGTGGGTCTTGGGTACACTCAATGGTTTACTACCCTGTGTCTAATTTCAAGAAAAATGGGTACAAATGGTTTAACTGCTAAAATTCTGTTCAACTTATGAAGAAATCAGTTTCAGAAGCAGTTGTAGGCATACAAAGTTCATTAAAATTAAATCCATGAAATAATTTAGACTATATTTTAAATTCAAGATATTTTGGTCCAAATAAATATTATGGGCTAATATATAAATGAATGAATTATGTAGGTTCAATATATATGGATTAAATAAATGAGTCTTAATCCATTGGGCTAGCCCATTTAATTGGGTAAAATGATGAGCCTATTTCATTAAGCCCAAGATGATATCTTCCTAGAGGCCCAGTTTGGTGCCACGTGTCAAATCACGTGGCGCGCCAAGTCAAACGGAAGAGCCAATAGGATCATGCCACGTGCCAAAATGACAGGGCATGCCAAGTCACACTAAAAGGCCAATGAAATCCCGCCACGTGTGCATGTGACATGTTCTGGCCAATCAAATGCGGCCATATCACACTTTAATTTGATTGGTCGGAAAGAATTTGTTCTTATCACTACTCCTCCCTTCCACAACTATAAATAGGGGTCTTCATAACTCAGAAAAGACACCAGAAGTTATAACAAGAAGCAAGAAAGAGCTCGTGGATCAAACGCTACAAATTCCTCCACAAGTTTCAATCTTCAAGTTCAAGTTCAAGCTCAAGAACGAAGAACATATCAAGTTCAAGCTCAAGAACGAAGAACGAATCAAGGTCAAGTTCAAGCAATCAAGCTCATGCTCGAGAACAAGATCATCGTTCGTGGCAACAAACATAGGTTCAAGATCAAGCTCAAAGGCCCTTGAATTTATTTACTATTGAAAAGAAGAATCAGAGGATTCATAGAGATTGTACACTCAAATATTCAAAATAAAATACTACGATTGTTGCGATATTTTTCGGTCTTGATTTTATTTTCTTGACGCAATTTATTGTCTACAAATTCTGGCACGCCCAGTGGGACAATCTCTACCTCCCATCTTAACTTTTCAATCACCAAAGTCCAAGAACATTGAAATGGCTTCAAAGAAAATCAACTCCAGTTCAACTTCCACCAAGGATGCTAACTCCAGGTTCTACGTTGATGTGGAAAGCATCCTCGATGTTACCTTTGGAAGCTTCAGACCAGTCACGAGGAGCAACGCAAGTTCTTTAGGACAACAAGCACCCCAAGTGTCGTCCGCATCAACCCCTGTTTTCGGATCTTCATCCTCAAAAGGAGCAAGATCTTCCACAAACGCATCTGAAGGAGGAAGCGATGTTGTTGAAAAGATCAAGACAACTCTTGCTCTGCTTGACCTCTCCGGATCCAAGCACTCTACTGTGAAGGAAGATGATGATGCTTCAAGTGATGGATCCTCCCCACTTACACCACATAGCGTGAGACAATCTAGGATTAATCTGTGTGAAAATCCATGCTACTCTCCGTCGTCCACGACAATCATGCAAGTCATGGTGACAAACACTTCACCTATGGAGGAGCAGTTGGCAAAGTTGACGGAAGCAATCGCTGGCTTGACCAAATGCATGCAAAATCAAGAGGCTAGAATTGACAAGCTAACAGACAGGGTGGGAATCTTGATGGATGAAGAATCCACCCATGCACCCGGCAAGCTCCCAGAAGTTCTAGAGAGTGACTCTCCCCCAAGACAAGCAGCATCCACTAAGGTTATCCCTGTCTCATATGAAGGGATGATTCCAATCGATCAACAGAAGGAGTTCATCGAAGGAACCATTAAGAACAAATATAAAGTTGCTGCCAAATCCTCCCTAACATATACAAAGTCGTACACTGCAAGGGTCGATATGTTGAAGATGCCTGCTGGCTATCAACCTCCGAAGTTTCAACAGTTTAATGGTAAAGATAACCCAAAGCAACATGTTGTGCACTTCGTGGAGACGTGCAACAATGCTGTGACTTATGGAGAGTACCTCATCAAGCAGTTTGTCCGCTCGCTAAAAGGAAATGCTTTTGACTGGTACACGGACCTCGAGGCTGGATCTATCAATAGCTGGGATCAACTAGAGCAAGAGTTCCTCAATCGCTTTTATAGTACGAGACGTACTGTGAGTATGATAGAACTTACAAACACTCATCAACGAAAGAGGGAACCAGTTATCGACTTTATCAATCGTTGGAGGAATGCATGCCTCAACTGCAAAGACAGGCTTAGTGAAGCTTCAGTCATAGAGATGTGCATCCAAGGGATGCATTGGGGATTGCGCTACATCTTGCAAGGTATCAAGCTTGGCACATTTGAAGAACTTGCAACACATGCCCATGACATGGAATTGAGCATGGCCTCAACTGGAAATGAAAGGGTGCCCATCTATGAACCTCGCAAAGGGAATGCCAAGCAAGAAGTCAGGAAGTGGGGCAAGTTCGTACCCAAGTCTGAAAGCAAATAAGCTAAGAATGCCAACACGTCACCTACGAAGTTCACGACGAAGGTGGGCAAGAAATGAAATCCACTTCTTTTCAAGATAAGCAAAGTGGAAAGTTGACTCTAAATAAAATACAGGAGAAAGAGTACCCATTCCTGGATTCGCCAGCCATTTTCGAAGAACTCCTCGAGTTAAATCTCATGGAGTTTCCGGAGATGAAGCAACCAAATGAAGCTGGAAAAACGAATGACCCAAATTACTGCAAATATCACTGACTTGTAAGCCACCCTCTGGAGAAGTGCTTTGTCTTCAAGGACAAAGTTATAGACTTGGCCTGTCAAAAGAAGATCGTGCTTGAAGATGAGAAAGCAAGCGCGAACCAAGTCTCTATCACCTTTGGCTCATTCAGTCTAGATGAGCTATGTAGTTTAAAAGGAATCAAAAATGAAGAATTACTGGTGAACAATAAAGTTAAAGACGATCAACCTGATAATGATGAAGATTGGACGTTGGTGACTCGTCGTAGGCGCCACAAAAGGAGCCCACGAAAAGAATCAATAGAACAACCAACAAGGAAGATGATGGTAAAAAGACCAACAAAAAAGAATCCAGTTAGGCGTTTGAAGAAAGCAAAAGTGGAGATGCACCACCCTCAAAAGCCACGACATACAGTGACCTTGGAGGATTTCTTGCCATCTTGGTTTCGCACGAAGATTTCCCATGATCGTATTGAGGCCTCTTGTTGCAATGCTGAAAAAGGGGAAGAAAAGAGTGATGACCTACCGTTGGCACCATCTTCGGAAAAGCTCACTGAGCCCACTCCTCAAGAAGTTAATGCTTGTGAGGAAAAAGTCACGTTCACAAATGACGATCTTTTGCTAGGTGACACTCTTCATAACCGCCCATTGTACCTGGTTGGCTATATGCGTGATGAAAGGATAAATCGAATTTTGGTTGATGGAGGATCCTCAGTGAACATTTTACCAATTCGTACTGTGAAAGAACTTGGTATTCCAACGAACTCTCTGAAAGTTATATGATGATCCAAGGATTCAACCAAGGGGGTCAAATAGCCATAGGCGCGATCAGGCTGGAAATCACCATTGAAGATATGCAATCAAGTGCATAGCTGCATGTAATCGATGCAAAAACTTCATACAATGTCTTGCTTGGCTACATGAGAATAAAGTGGTTCCATCTACCTACCATCAATGTTTAAAATACTACGAGGGTGAAGTCGAGAAGAAGATAGTTGCTGATGATGAGCCATTCACCGAGGCAGAGTCACACTTCGCCGATGCAAAGTTCTACTTGAAGAACCGCATTTTGAAGGAGATAAAAGTTGATGATGGCATGAAAATCAAGAATGACGAACCCATAACTAAAGAGCTAAGGTGACTATTGGTAAAGCCAAAGTTGTTACTGAGGAGGTACCCGCTAACGTGAATAAATCTCATAAATGGGGTATTGTGTCTTGTGGAAAGAAAGTAAGTCCCGCGCTCCAATATGTACCTAAAAGGAAGAAAGACGAGGGCGAATCATCTAATCTCCAAGCTAACACGCTGAAGGAGCTAACTCTTCCGGTAAAATAAATTGAGGCAGTAAAGTTATTCTCGAAGCCGCTTGCATGGTTTGTAGCCCAAAATCGTTTACAGAATGGGCTACTCCCTACAAAGCGAACAGATGAAGGTTCTGACCCTAACGCTTACAAGCTATTTGCAAAAGCTGGATACAATCTCAATGAGCCATCAAAGTTAAGGAAGCTCCCATCAGAAGCTACAACGAGGCAACCACGTGAAGTTTTGGGATGCAAGCAACCGTCACCGGTGCGCATCTCCATAAGAAGTTCGAGTAGAAATTATATCATTGTTGAAGACGAATCTGCCGCTTCCAACAAGCCTTCTGTCTTTGATCGACTTGGAAAACTACCTGTGAGGACCTCCGTGTTTGAAAGATTGGGCCCATTAAAGAAAGGGAAGAAGTTCCAGAGAAATTTTCAAAGCATAAGAACACCCGCTTCGCCCAAAATTCAGAAGATCTCTAAGGATTTCCAAAGTTTTGGTTCCTTCTAGAATTAGGCAACAAACAAAACTTATGGTTTCATGTAAAGAAGTAGTAAAGGTAAAGCCATATATTGTGGTCTATACTAAGGAGCGTGATGAAGATGAAGAAAGTGTGGGTTCTTCGTATCATGTTACTGTACAAGGCGAGAATGGTGTTCCACCTTCAATGGAGGATAATGCACAATTGGAGGATGTTTCACCATGTTATCACATATCCTTCAATGATGGGGACCCTCAAGAAGATGAAGATGCGAAAGACGCTCCACCCGAACTTGAAGAAGGAGTGAAGATGACAATTGATGCCTTAAAAGAAGTTAACATTGGCACCAATGAGGAACCAAGACCAACCTACCTAAGTGCTTTACTAGAAGCTGATGAAGAGAGCACTTAAATTGAGTTACTCAAGGAGTTCAGGCATGTCTTCGCTTGAAGTTACAAAGAGATGCCTGGCTTGGACCTGGAAGTAGCAGTCCATCACCTTGCAGTCAAAAATGGTGCTCACCCTATTAAACAAGCTCAAAGGCATTTTAGGTCGGACTTGGTTCCCTTGATTGAAACTGAAGTTAACAAACTCATCGAAGTTGGCTTTCTTCATGAAGTTAAATACCCAACATGGGTTTCAAGTATTGTCCCTGTAAGGAAGAAAAATGGCCAGATTCGAGTGTGCGTTGACTTTAGGGATCTTAACAATACATGTCTGAAAGATAAGTTCTCGCTTCCCATTCCAGAACTGATGATCGATGCTACTACTGGGTACGAGGCAATGTCATTTATAGACGGTTCATTAGGCTATAACCAAATTTGCATGGCGCAAAAAGATGAAGAGCTTATTGCATTCCGTACCCCCAAGGGTATTTATTGCTACAAAGTAATGCCTTATCGCTCAAAAAACGCTGGTGCTACTTACCAAAGGGCTATGCAGAATACTTTTGATGATCTTCTCCACAAGAATGTCGAATGCTATATTGACGACTTGGTGGTAAAATCAAGAGAGAAGGGCGACCACTTGAAAGACCTAAGAATGGTGTTTGAGTTGCTCCGGAGGTACCAACTTAGGATGAACCTGTCACGACCCAAAATCCACTAAGGGTCGTGATGGCGTCGGACACCATTGTCAGGCAAGCCAACAACAAATAACTACAAACTTCTTGTTTTAAAACTTATTGAAATCGTTCCTTTTGATACATTTAAACAACAAGTAATGAAATTCGTTGAAATTAGGAAATGTCTTTAACCACTTTAATATTAAACAATTCTATAACCATCCCAGAACCCGGGTGTCACAAGTGAATGAGCAATTTCTAAGAAATAATATAATACAACAACCGTCCGGAATACAATATTGGATAGAAAATAAATACACTAATTTGAAAGAGACTCGCGGGCTGTGGGTCGTCTCGGAAAATGCAGCTCACCTAAGTCTTCGTAACGACCATGCTGCTACGCCCTCTAGGCCACTAGAGATACAGTGTCTGTGCAACAAAAATGCACAGAAGTGTAGTATGAGTACGAAAACAACGTGTACCCAATGAGTATCCCGTCTAATCTTGAAGAAGTAGAGACGAGAGGTCGACATCGACACTTACTAGTGGTCCAATAATGATAAATTATTAATGCAAATAATCACGGATTTATTGATAATGACAGTAATTTCAAGTAAGTCACGAACAGGTGAACGTTCCTTTTTATATTAGAGGTCTCCGGGTTCATAACCCATTAGTTTCCAATTATCTCAAGTCGCGGAGAGCAAATATCCAAGCCCCCTTATTTCCTCTTCTGCGCCTCGCCTACCGCAGGTGCGGTCCCGCTTCTGCAGCACCCTGACCGCATCTACGGTCCATTCACTCCTAACCCCAAAACCGCATATGCGCCCTCCTAGCCGCTTCTGCGGCTCCGCACCTGCGTCCCAATTCTTGCAGGTGCAGTTATGACGGTAACCAACAAGTTCAGCCTTCCAAAACTTCCATTTTCGATCCGTTAACCCCCCGAAATCCACCCGAGGCCCTCGGGATCCCAATCAATCATACCAGCCAGTCCCAAAACACATTACGGACTTGCTCGAGGACTCAAATCATATCAAACAACGCTAAAACCATGAATCAACCTCCAATCCAAGCTTTATGAACTTTAGAATTTCAAACTTCTACTTTTGATGTTTAAACCTATCAAATCACATCCGATTGACCTCAAATTTTGCATACAAGTCATATTTGACATTACGGACCTACTCCAACTTTCGGAATTGGATTCCGAAACCGATATCAAAAAGTCCACTTCCGGTCAAACTTCTCAAAAACCTTCAAATTTCTATCTTTAGCCAAATGGCTCCAAAATGCTCCACGGACCTCCGAATTCACTTCCGATTGCGCTCCCAATTCCAGAATCACCATACAGAGCTACTCCCAGACTCGGAATCCCAAACGGACATCGATAACACTGAAATGCACTTCAACCCAAACTTATGAAATTTCTTCCAAAATGCTAACTTCCGCAATAGGCGCCAAAACGCTCCCAGGTCATCCAAAACCCGACCCGGATATACGCCCAAGTCCGAAATCATCATACGAACCTGGTGGAACCTTCGAATCCTGATTACGAGGTCGTTTACTCAAAAATCCAATCTTAGCTAATTCTTTCAACTTAAAGCTTCCGAAATGAGAATTTCCTTTCCAAGTCAACTCCGAACTTCCCGAAATTCAAATCCGACCACGCGTACAAGTCACAATGCCTTAATTGAAGTTGTTCATGGCCTCAAACTGCTGAACGGCGCGCTAGAGCTCAAAATGACCGGTTGGGTCGTTACATTCTCTCCCACTTAAACATACGTTCGTCCTCGAACGTGCTAAGAACTGTGCTGGGGTTGTATGGAATCACTGCTTAATACCTCGTGCACCTACCCGCTACCACAACTTAGTTGGACACGTCAGCTCGATCAATCTGAAGATATACTTTTTCACTTAAGCAAATGAGTCTTAGAGCCCAATTCCAACACCTGAAATTCTCTGCCAAGCCTGTTCCAACATACGCTCACCGTATCAATAACTACACGCAGCACCAAAACATGACTGCATACCTTAGCTAAATTTACAACCTGGACCACTTCACTCACAGGACCACAATAATATTCTCTGATCAATTAATCAAAATTCCACGAATCTGATGCTCTCATTGCACCTCATGACCTACATAGGTCTTGCTCTAATTCTTACAATACCGCCATGACGGAAGAGATGTGTAGAAATTCATAACCGACTGCCGAATCAACAAATCATTGGGTCTATACTCCTGACAAGAACCATCACCTCATTCTGAACCAAATAATGGTCTTAGCTCCTTAATATACTTCATATAGTCAGATTGCACTGATCCTAAATCCAATGATCTCGTCTCACCCAGTACGAACTACTCAGGCAATAAGCCACCCCGGACATAATCAAAAGTCTCATATGATGCCACAATATGCCAATAGGCTACCAATTCGAACGTGATACCATGAAAATGAACTCTGAAAAGGAAATCCAATTACCCCGCTCGCGAATCATACATGCAACGCGGTTGACATAATTAAACAAACACCCCGCTCACGAATCATACATGCGACGCGGGCACACAGCTAATATGAGTTTTCCTCAAAAAAATAGGAAACAAAACACATAAAAATAGATACGGGGAACTGAACTCAGCATCACATTGTTGCGGCGCGCAACCCGATCCAAACAACATAACCATGGCGGCGTGCCACCCGATCCACCCATAAAACTCACATAAGGAGATACACACCGAGGTCGATTGCTCATTTCAATAAAATGCCGAATATCGGTCACAAGCACACTAAGTGCATAATTCCAGCCCTGGGGAGACATATAGCGCCATAAGCTACAAAACTCAAGCACAACTGAGGCGCGATATACGATCTGAATCTCAAGAGCCATTTTGTTCATATAACATCATCACTACGCGGAACCTCAACACAGAAGCAATTCACCAAGCCGTCTCACAACTCGCACGGCGCAATGCATCATTACATGAAATAACCGGTGACGAAATACGCCCTGACTACTCTTCCATAAGAAGCGCATTACTGAAATGACACATCTGACCTGATATGGAGCCCATATTCACATTTAAATCCATCCACAGACCTCAAGCTGATTCTGATCGTACTGAATCAGGACAATAACCTTTCAAAGGTTTATAACAACTCCTATTTCTCTCATAACACATAAGAACAACCATCATAACCGGAGTAATCATCCACAGTCCACAACTCAATAAATTAAGTGCCCTCCAGGCATCAATTCCCAAATCAAGGATATCACCACAATCTTCATACTTGGTTTAACTCTTCAACCAATCAAGTGACTACATACCACACTTACACAACCTTCCTGTGGGGCACGCTCCCACAACTTTCCGTAACAGATAACAGGTCTGTACATCCAAACCACCGGCCGCACTAACGCTAAAAAGCGGTCAAGAATCCCTAACCAGGATGCAAAGCCTCTTTCATAAAACACCAACCTCAAGTGACGCTGAAGGCAATGCCAACTTACTTTAAACATCGAAACTACTCTCCTGCTCATCCGAGCTCGCGACATCTTTGTTAACACTGAACTGCAACCTTGATCCTTTCTTCAAATACCATACCACTCACTACACCCAACATGCCAATATACGATAGAACACGCTTTTTATCGTAACTTCGGAATCCACTAATAGGTTAACACTTCATCGTATAGAAACTTTTCACTTAACTCCCTTCAGGAGAACCATAGCAACACACAGGTGAATTCTCATAACCGTAGAATATGCAAATCTCTTAGTAGTGGTCTAAGCCAGCATAGCCCTTCCGAGATCCGCCTCCACATAACAGGTCATAACAGTAGGATACTTCTGAATAACATCGGTTACGGCGGCCGACAAGCCTCACACGTACCGTCACAAATCACTTGCATAACTTGATCACGCTGAAGGAACTGGTCATTACCGCCAATATGCCAATTCGACCATGGCTAGCCAATTCATCTTTGTGCAATTTATCCTTGATTGCCATAGAAACAATAATAACTCTATTCCACACTTACCCCACTTTTGTCCGACTCATCCCGAGTGACCTTGAATCACGAGACCATGTTGTCTCAAATCCCACGAACCATTTCACACCTCCCAAATGCTACAGTGCAAGTCAAAACATCATAGAACATTATGTGCCTCTTCTCATAAGCTGCTACAAGGCTTGATTCTTAACCGCACCTAAAGGCTCGAAATCATTAGACACCACGCTTTACCTTTTGAATCCACTAGGACCGTTTTTGAGAGCCACCTGCTTTGACTAGGCCTCGAATATAATCAACTCCAGGAATCTTCTATCACATGAATACCCTCTGGGCGAAGCACCCGGCAGAATCACTTCCCTTTAAACCTGCTTCTATACCAGACATAAATCCTGAATCTTTCCCCCAAGTCTGAACATGCCAACAAGGCCAACCTTAGCACGCCTTTAACAATCCCTTTGCTCAAATTACCACTTATGCTCTTTTCCCGTGGCGGAAATAACCATCAACATGCTAATAACCGGAAACCTCGCAAGTAGTTAACCATGCAACCCAATCATAGGTGGTGGGACTCTCCCACTTAGCTCGAAGCCACTATTACACAACTCTGGAATTCACCAAGATTCTTAATCTCTTATTGACATAACCTTGCGCAATCAACCGCCAAAATTCTCGGAATCCTTCTGTAAGACCTCCTTTTTATATTCTGAATCATCAACCACATTCGCACGACCGATCTCTTTGTTGTATAACCAATAGAATTCTTCGCAGAAGCTTCGCCAACCACGCGACCGCTAACCTGCTCACAGGAAATAACCCACCTGTGGAAAATCACTTCCCGACATCTTCCAACGCTATCGCACGGGGTGCAATCACTATAATATCAATAACCCATCCTAAGTTTGAGCTTACTCTCCAGCTGCACAAGTCCATTCACCCCTCGTGGACGTCAACTAAATGTGCGGCAACATCCTTCTAATTCAAAGTTATGTTGTATCCTTCTTTGTTTCAAGCAGCTCCCTTCCATTATATCAAATCTCCTGGCGCATAATAGCCCATTCTTCAAATTAGATCCGTAGACCCCAATCATCAATTACAAAAATTCCCAAGTCGTTCCAAACTCTCCTTAAGGTGCGTAGTCACCTTAACGCAAAGCCCATATTGTGAGGCCCCGTAAAAATTTTTTGGCTCAAAACCTAGTATCTTGTGGTGTCGACTCCGAATATGTGCTAGGAATGCGTAGAGCTCGCCGCGATTCGGACCCTTGGTATTGATCTAGGCTTGTAAAAAAATCAAAAGAATCAATTTTTCCGAAAAATGCCATTATGCGGTCAAGAATGCGGTCGCAGATCTGGTATGCGGACTGCATTCCTACCGCATAGTGAAGCTGTGGATTGGTTAAACTTGAGGTCAAGATGCGGTCCAAAATGCGACCGCATAATTGATATGCGGACCGCATTTCTACCGCAGAGTGGAACAGAAGAGTGTCAAAATTAATGTTGAAAATGCGGTCTATTATGCGATCGCATAACTAATATGCGGACCGCATAATCGTCGCATAAGTTCCTCAAGGATTTGTAAAGGTCAGTTCTGCGGTGCACAATGCGACCGCATAACAAGAATGTGGACCGCATTCCTGTCGCAGACCCAAACAGAATCATCAGAGTTTTGGGGGCAATTCTGCGGTCCAATCTGCGGACCGCATTTCAGTTCTGCAATCGCAGAATGCGACCGCAGATCTTGCTCGGGCTTCCATTTTCTAAATTTTATACCCGACCCCCTTTTTCATAAAACACCCCCAGCCCCTCATTTTTAACGATCTTCTGCACAAAATAAGAGAGAGGAAGAGAGGGTCTTGAGAGAGAAAGTCATCTTCTCCAAAATTTGATTCTTCAAAACCATCCGGGCCTGGAAATTTCAAGCTTATCTTCATCCCCCTTTTCTTGCAGGTAACATCCCTAACCCTTTTCACTGAATTTCTGGTTTAAATTGAGGGGGGAGTCTCATGCATTGGTTTTTGAAAATAGTGGTTGAACTCATACATGCATGTCATTCTATAACCTAAGACCTAGTGAGAGTAATTGGGTAAGAGTAAAAGATGGTACAAAGATGGGTTGGTAACCTAAATAAGTTTGAATAGAAATTGTGAACTTCTTTTCTAAGTCATACGCGTTAACTTGTGCACTAGATTAACGTTTTTAGACCATTTGGTGAATTGTAAATAGAAGTTAAAAGGGAATTCGGCTCCAGGTATGTATGGCTAACTTTGAACTTGTAAAATCGCCTTGTTTGGGTGTTTGAGTGCTTGGTATGTGATTTCTACGTGATTTGTTTGTGAAATTCTTGTGATTGGTATGGTTGAGTGATTGTGGTTGTGCCTTCGCTATATTGATGCAAGTAATTAGAAATAAACCAAGTTTGCGATTGTGAATGTACTATGTGGTAAGGACTGTGAAACAAGTAATGGAAGGAAATGGGAATTTATGTGATCGGAATGACCGTGGTAGTAACATATGTGGTTTGTCGTGGGAAATTATCGTTGTGACCTATTAATGCATATGAGTAGTGGAATACATGAAAATGGTATTGATGGCTATGGAAGTTCATGCAAATCATTGTTGTTGTTCCTCGAGGATTGTTGTTGTTATTCTTTGTGAATTGTTGTTGTTCTTGTGTTGTTTGTGAATTGTGATTGTTCGGTGGGATCGGGTTGCGCGCCGCAACACGAAGAAATAAGGTGTGGGTTGTGGTGATAAGGGTGGTCGAGGTAATAAGGGTGGCCGAGGTAATAAGGTTGGAAAGCGATCGATATCGCTATTGAAATGAACTATGAACAAATTGTGAAATTATTGATGTGGAAATGTGGAAGGGGAAACACGAGAGATTGTAAACTTGTGATTTGATTGCTCTTTCTTTGTGGATTTGATTGTTATTTCCATTTCAATTACATGCTTGTTTATGGAGGAGAGATTGTATACCTGTTGGCTTAATTGTTCCTTCCTTGTGGATTTGATTGTCGTTTTTATTACTGCTACTTACTTGCTTATGGTTCGAGTTTACTTGGAGCAAAGTTTGTTCATACATACCAGTACAATTCAAATGTACTGACGTCCCTTTTGCCGGGGGCGCTACATTCGTGTTATGATTGTAGGTGGATCTGTAGCAGGTACTCCAGTCCATCGATCGTAGCTCCCCTTCGTCATCCATCAGCTTTTTGGTGAGCCCCTTTCCTCTCGGGGCCCTGCGTGGTTCAGGCCACATCGTTTCCGGAGTTTTAGTTGATTTTGTGTAAGGTATAGTCGGAGCCTTGTTACCGGCAAATACTGTATTATCCTGTTGTACTATTAGAGGCTGCGTAGACAGTAGATGTGGGTTAGAAACTTGTGTAGATCCGTGTTTTCATACATTGGTAACGAATTGGTGATTTCATTACTATTATGTAAGTACGTATGTGTTTTGTAAATTAAAAAGTGTTCTTAATTAATTATTTGTCAAATTCTTGGAATAATTGAGTAAGGAAAACGTGGGGTAACATGTGGGTTAGGAAAGGCATCCAGGTTCGCTTGGCTGGGGCTACCCAGTCGGGCGCCGGTCATGTCCCTCGAATTTGGGGCGTGACACATATGCAACTCCGCCACTCTCCGACTTTGGCGGAACTCACCCCTCTAATCTACCACTCAACCTTTGCTTCTTATACCTGGCCTCCTAGAAATTTTAACCACCGCCTGACACTCCCCACACGCCCTTTCTTATCCTCTGTTGCTCAGTTGTTGCCTTAAATAGAACCTATCCTCATTGCACTTGAACCCACAATTGCTGCTAACTTTAAATCTTTCCGAAGATCACCTTCCTCGAACCGTCGACATTAGGAACACTGATTCAATCCTGCACTACCGCACCCCGCGATATCTGACAGCCACCTCTTCAATACTATTTCACAATATTTACCCCAATGGCGAATTATAGTGGATCATAACACCGGCGAACTTAGTACGTTCAATTAGGACAACGACACCTCATCATAGAAGAAAACTTCACCACGCTCGCAAATACCAAGTCTCATTACTCCACCAGCCCACATCTGACCATTCTCAGACCGATTGCCTTCCCCCTGCCGGGAATGAAATATCGAATTTCTAGATCATGCACCGAGTAAACTTCCCTTTAAATCATTCACTGCCCCGACACAAAGGCAAACATCCTACCATCATATCAACACTACAAAACAATCGTTCATAAGCATCGTGGCATCCTGTGCCTAGCCTCAGAGCTCTCATAAGTACCGCTACTGAGCTGAAACGACAGAATATCCTTCCACAAGACGACGATAATAGCTCAAACAACCCCGCAGGGAGAAACACCCTACACCACATTCGTAATACTATTACAATCCTTCAATTCTCGATTTATAACCAGCGGTTCACGTCGCGTAAGATTGAGTAGGAAGGAAACAAGGGTATAATCCTGAAAGAATCAAATCGCACGATGAGCAATCAAGAAGGGAAGTACTCCTAACAGTCCTGCAGCCTCCCAAGGATAAGTACAGACGTCTCCGTACCGATCCGCGAGACTCTACTAGACTAGCTCATGACTCATGAGACCTTAGGAACCTAGTGCTCTGATACCATGTTATCACGATCCAAAATCCACTAAGGGTCGTGATGGCACCGGACACCATTGTTAGGCAAGCCAACAATAATTAACTAGAAACTTCTTGTTTTAAAACTAATTGAAATCGTTCCTTTTGATACATTTAAACAACAAGTAATGAAATTCGTTGAAATTAGGAAATGTCTTTAACCACTTTAATATTGAACAATTCTATAACCATCCCAGAACCCGGTGTCACAAGTGTATGAGTAATTTCTAAGAAATAATATAATACAACAACCGTCCGGAATACATTATTGGACAGAAAATAAATACAGTAATTTGAAAGAGACTCGCGGGCTGTGGGTCGTCTCGGAAAATGCAGTTCACCTAAGTCTCCGTATCGACCATACTGCTACGCCCTCTAGGCCACTAGAGATACATGTGCATGTGCAACAAAAATGCACAGAAGTGTAGTATGAGTACAAAAACAATGTGTACCCAATGAGTATCCCGTCTAATCTTGAAGAAGTAGAGACGAGAGGTCGATATCGACACTTACTAGTGGAACAAAATTATGATACATTATTAATGCGAATAATCACGGATTTATTAAGAATGACAGTAATTTCAAGTAAGTCACGAACAGGTGAACGTTCCTTTTTATATTAGAGGTCTCCGGGTTCATAACCCATTAGTTTCCAATTATCTCAAGTCGGGGAGAGTAAATATCAATCTCAAATAATCTCAAGGCCAGCAATACAAGCATGTGCAATCATGCCGAGGTCGTACGACCCGATCCAACTGAAATGTAAAATGTGCGCTGTCGAGGGTCGAACGGCACGAACCATAGATGAATCTATTACCCCGCTCGCGAACCATACATGCGACGCGGTCAAATTTAAATAAGCAATCATCCTGCTCGCGAAACTTACATGTGACGCGGGTACACATAGAAATACATGCTCAAACAGCAGATTAAGAATTTATCGAGGAACATTTATCCAAATAAAAGCCAATTCTCTTTTAACGATATAAGAAAATGAAGTTTAATCCTTTTAGAAATTCATATACCAGTTCGACAGGATTTAAGCAATTCAGCTGTAACCAACATTACAATTATTCCAAGTACAGCATGCTTTTGGGTCCTAGACTACCCGGACAATAACATAATAGCAGCTACGCACGGACTCTCGTCACCTCGTGCGTACGTAGCCCCCACAAATAGGAGCACATAACCAATTAACTCACCTATGGGGCCAATTCCCTCTTACAAGGTTAGAAAGGAGACTCACCTCGCTCCGAAGATCCATAACCGGCATTCCACGCCCTTCCGAATATTTGAATCGATGCTAAATACTCCCAAAACTTGTTGTTGATGATGAAAACCCCCTCTTGAAACCATCCAAGAATCGCCCAAGCCAAGAGAAAGATGGAGGAAAATGGCCAAATCCCGACTTTAAAACAAAACACTGCCTCCAGCACTTTCCGCACCTGCGGTTACCCGACCGCTTGTGCAGTTCCGCAGGTGCGGCCACACTACCGCATCTGCGGTCCTTCCCAGGCCCCCCTTATTTCCGCTTCCGCGCCTCGCCTACCGCAGGTGCGGTCCCGCTTCTGCAGCTCCCTGACCATATATGTGGTCCCTTCGGTCCTGACCCCAAAACCACATCTGCGCCCTCCTAGCCGCTTCTGCGGCTCCGCACCTTCGGCCCAATTCTCGCAGGTGCGGTTATGACAGCAACCAGCAAGTTCAGCCTTCCAAAAATTCCATTTTGGATCCGTTAACTCCTCCCC